>NW_026294540.1:46523405-46816999 GCF_007827085.1 Peromyscus californicus insignis
AGGAAGGATGAGAGAGGGAGGAGGAAGGAGAGAGAGGGTGAGAGGAAAGGAGGAGGAAGAGAATGAACAGGGAGGAGAGATAGAGAAGAAAGAGGAGGAGGGAGGGAGGGAAGGGGAAGATACAGAGAAACAGAAAGATAGAGATAGGGATGGATGGACGGATAATAGATAGATGATAGATAGATGGATAGGCAGACAGACAGACAGACAGACAGAGATAGCCCCATCACCAGTGACCTGCTTCTTTGTTGCCACATCTAAGTTTCCACTGCCCCCAGCAGCCCATTAAGCTGTGAATCCATCAGCGAGTCAGTTTTCTTGTGAGTCCAGAGCACTCATGATCCAGTTACAGACAACACCCTTCCTCACTGAACACTGATGCACCAGGGACCAAGCCCTCAACATATACACTTCTGGAGAATATTTATAAGCTAAATATGTGTGTCTGTGTGGCAAACATGTGCCACAGCATCCATGTGGAGGTCAGAGGACAATTGAGGGAGTTAGTGCTCTCTTTCCACCATGTGGTCTCAGCAGTTCAACTCAGGTCATCAGACTTAGTGGCAAGCCAGAGGGCTTGCTGAGCCATCTTGCCATCCTGGTTTTATTTTTATTGTTTTGAAGCAAAGTCTGATGTAGCATTGACTGTCCTCAAACTGTTTAGCCAAGGGTGGTCTTGAACTTCTGATCCTTCTGCCTCTGCCTCTCAAGGGCAGGGATTGCAGTTGTACACCACCACTCTCATGAAGTGCTGGGGATGGAAACCAGGGCCTCATGCATTCTGGGTAATTGCTCTACCAACTGAGCCACAGCCTGGTCCTCTTTTTCTTTCTTTTCTTTTCAAAACATAGACCAAGCTGCTGACCTGGAACTTGCATTCTTCCTGCCTCTGCTTTCTAAGGGCTGTGATGACAGATGTGTGCCACACCCAGCTCCTTGCATTAACCTTTAAAACAATTTTTGAAAATGTGTGTGTGTGTGTGTGTGTGTGTGTGTGTGTGTGTGTGTGTGTGTGTGTGTGACTCAGATGACAACTTGCAGTAAGCAGTTCATTCTCTTCTCCTTGATGAGGTCATCAGGGTTGGCAACAAATGTCCCCACCCACTGATGTCCTGGGCCATGAGCAAAGTACAGTAAACTGGAAGCTCAGCAAGCTGCCTTATTGGGAATTGAACTGGGGGATGAATAGGGTCCAAGTGGTGAGGGCAGGAACATAGTAACTTACAGGGGCTGAGACAAGGCAGAGCCTTAGACTTGAGGCCCTCCTTGGGATCTTTGTGTGGTAACAGTATGCTGATCCTAGACTTTCTGAATGTCTGGTTGTTAGCACTCCCTGATTACCCTGGGAGAGCCAGGGCCATTTGGAAGGAACTGCTAGGACTCCAGTACAGCACTGGCCTTAGCAATCTACAGATATTCCCCTCACCGTGCTAGAGCCCCTGGTGTGTTAAGGTCTGGGCCTCAGGCTGTAGGAATCTGGTGACCCCAGGCAGGAGTGGTGCATCCAGTGAGTAAATGTGCTGGGGAGGTCTGGATTGATTTCCAAAATCTGATTTTCAGGAAGACAGAAACAAAATAAAGCAGTCCCTGCCCCCGTCACATTTGATGCTTGATGAGGGGTACTGTTGTAAAAGGACTTGGGGTGACAACACTCTGTGCCTCAGTAAGCCAGGTTTGGCCATATGTCTATTAGAACAGTCAAATTAATAGTGAAAATGAAAAGCAGATTTATTCAGTGTGGCCACATTGAGAAGAGGGGCAAAGAGATTTAGTGATTCTCCCAAATCTATGTTTGGGGTCCTAAAGGGAGGTTAAGAATTAAGTTGAGACCAGAGTTATGCATGTCTAAGCAGTCCCCCGTCAAGGTGTGGTCCACCCAATGTTGTCAGGGCTCCAGTCTTCCCAGCAAGGTGGTCTGAGAAGTTTTCAGCACTGTGTGAAACCTCATTCCCGGAGGAAGTTCCTCTCTGCTGGTCTTGGCTTTAGGCGTTCTTCTCTCCCAGCGAGAGATTGACTCCTGGGGGAATTCCAGTTTCTTTTGCCCATTGTTTCAGTAGTCTGAGGGACACGAGTGTCTGTTTAGAGTGTGTTCATCTCTGTTAGGCTGGTCACACTGGGACTCTCAGAACAGTAAGGACCAGACTTAAATACACAGGCCCCTGGTAGGCGTGGCACAGTAGGGATTTTAGCTCCTTTCTCCCCTCCTCCTCTCCTCTCTCCTCAGCTTAGCTGGCCCCTCCTTTGGGCCCCTCAACACAAAGCCCTGGTCTCTCCCTCCTTGCATACAGGGATATTTTTAGTTAGTAAGAGGGATTATCAGCTGAGTCCCAGGTGGCAGGGGCCTGGCTGGGAGTAAGGCCAGCTAGGCTTCAAAGAGCAGGCAGGGTGGGGGTGGGGTGGGGGTGGGGGTGGAACTCATGGGTAGGAGGGCCTTGAGGATAATAAAGGTCCAGACTTGGACTGGACATGCTGGCCCAGCCACCTACACTGACTCTCTGGTTGACCTCACTCACATTCACTTGCCTTGTGGGCTTCTCAGGCCCAACCCAGCTTGAGCACAGGAGCCAGACTTTAAGGAAATGACAAGGGAGGCCAGGAGGGTTTCCAGGCAGAGTGAGCTTGCTGGGACCTGTAGCTGGAATTTTCTTGCCTTGCCCACAGTCAGGACAAATCTCTGTCACCCGCCAGCCCCACAGCCGCTCAGACCCAACCAAGTAAACACAGAGACTTATATTGTTTACAAACTGTATGGCTGTGGCAGGCTTCTTGCTAACTGTTCTTATAGCTTAAATTAATCCATTTTCATAAATCTATACCTTGCCACATGGCTCGTGGCTTACCGGCATCTTCACATGCTGCTTGTCATGGTGGCAGGTGGCAGTGACTCCCTCCGCCTTCCTGTTCTCTCAGTTCTCCTCTCTGTTAGTCCCGCCTATACTTCCTGCCTGGCCACTGGCCAATCAGTGTTTTATTTATTGACCAATCAGAGCAATTTGACATACAGACCATCCCACAGCAGGGACCTGCCTAGGAATCATCTAGAAAGCCTGTGGTGATGTATACCTTTCATCATAGCACTGGGGAGGCCGAGACAGGAGGATTTTGAATGCCAGGACATCCTGGGTTACATAGGGAGACCCTGAATTTAAAAACCAAGGCCTGAGGTGGGGTTGGCTCAATTATGAGTGCTTGCCCAGTAAATGAGGGGCCATGGGTTCTGTCCCAGCGCTGCAAAAATACTAGTAATATTTTTATACCAGGTGTGGTGATATATGCCTATTAGCATTTGAGAGGTGGAGGCCAGACTGGGCAAGATTATGTCTTTCAAAACCAAGGGTTGGGGATGTGGCTGAGGAGTAGAGTATATCATCCTCTAGTGAGGAGCTGGAAGTGTATAGCTCAGCTGAAGAGAGTCCTTACCTAGAATCTACCAGGGGGGCTGGGCCTGCCTAGGATCTTCCAATAAGAGGGTGGAGACATGATTTGGCAGTAGAGCACAGACTTAGAATCCACCATTGTGGATCTGGGATCAGAGTACCTTTCTAGAAATCTCTCAGTGAGGGACTAGGGTCATGGCTTAGTAGTAGAGTGCTGGTTAGGGCTGGAGATGTGTCTTATTGGAGAACATTTGCCTAGCCTGGTTAAGGATCTGGGTTGCACTCTCAGAACTGGGGTGGTGTGGGGAGGGGATATGAAGAAAATCATCCAAGGCCTTGGTGATGACTCAGTGGGTAAGGTGCTTGAGTTCAAGTCCCCAGCACTCATGGAAATGCCTGTAATGCAATGCTGGGGATCAGAGACAGGATTATCCTGGGAGCTCACTGGCTAGCCAGTCTAGTCAACTGACGAGCTGTAGGTTCAGTGAGAGACCCTGTCTCAAAAAATAAGGTGGAAAGCAAGTTAGGAAGATACCCACTGTCTCCAGGCTCCACATGTACATGCATGGGCTCATGCATGTACATGCCACCCACAGCACAAAGAATCCTCCAGAAGCCGCCACATACCAGTGACCCCTCAGCCTTTCTCAGACTACCAGTCTTCTCTCTGGTGACCATTATTGACACTGTCACTCATGCTCACACTGCTCTAGGCATCATTCCCAACCTCCTACTTGGAAGGGACTATTGTAGATCCCATTTACAGATGGCGAAACTGAGACACAGAGATTAAGTCATCTATTCCCAAGGTTATATAACTGGTAAATGACTGATCCAGGAATTAAATCAATCAAGATGGAGTGTTTATGAAGTGAGGAGTCACCACCTCCTATGTCCACCTCCTCCATTCTAACCCTCACCATAACCCAGTAAAGTAGGGATTTGCTGTATTCCCTTTTCAGATTGGACAAATGAGATGTGAGGAGATGGAGCTGAGTTTCAAAAGAAAATGTGAAAACTGAGGAACCCTAAAGCCCTTCGTCTTACTTCCTCAAGATTGACTGCTTTGAATTCCCCAGCAAGGGGCTGGGGACATGGCTTAGCTGTGGAATTTAGAGTTTCGATACTGGAAAAGGCAATACCCAGATTCTCCCAGGAGCCTCCAGGGCAGGCCAGCTGGCACCTTGATTTGAGCCCAGTGAGACCCATTTGGAACTTGTAACCTACAGAACTATCAGAAAACCAGTTTGCAAGAATAGCCATAGGAAGCCAATCTAAGCATCATAAGTTTATTTGGCCTAATTTTGAATTTTATATTGATAGCATTTTGTGTAGATATTATTTGTGAGTATGTGTGTGTGTGCACGTGTGTGTGCATGTGTGTGTGTGTGTGTGTGTGTGTGTGTGTGTGTGTGTGTGTGTGAAGTCCTTTTGCATTTTGAGGAGGGAGGAGGAGGGTGCTGAGGATCAAACTTGAGCTGATAGTATTTTGTGTAGACACACCTGCCCTCAGTATTGATTTTGTTATTCTTTTCTTGTTTGTCATTGTGAAGTTGATTTTTTCTTTTGAGTTAGGGTCTTTCATTGCCTATGCTGGCCTCAAACTCACTGTGCAACCAAGAGTCTCCTGCCTCTCATATCTTGAGTACTGGGATTGCAGGAACATGCCACATGCCCACTTTTGTGAGGTGATTTATTTTTCTTTGTGTGTTTGGTGGGCATAACTTTGTGTGCATGTTTACTTGTGTGTGAGAGTACACACACAAATGTGGGCATGTGCATATGGGGACTTTGGGTTAATTTTATGTGCCTTTCTCAATTCCTTTCTACCTCAGTTATCTTTTTTGGACCCAGGCTTGCTACTTCAGCCCTTCTGATTAGTCAGGCATGCTCTGGGAAGCTCTTGTCTTCAGCTCCCATGGGCAGGGGTTACAGATGAACTGCCATGTCCATCTGGCATTTATGTGGTTCATTCTAGTAAATTTTATCTTGAAAGAAAAGAAAAACAAAACAACCCCCCTCCCCCAACAAAAACCAAAACCACACCAGCAGATGTCAAACTTCAGTTAAGTGGTCTCGTCACTGTGACAAACATGCATCAAACAACTGAATGGGAGAGAGATTTATTCTGAGTTCCTGCTTGGGAAGTGTCATTACATCATGGTGGGGAGGCTGTGGTGGAGCAGAGCAATTTGAGACATGGTGACCAGGAAGTAGAAAAGAAGGAATAGAGGAAGGGCTCAGGCAAGATGCAGCCCGAGGACATGCCCTGCCACCTCCAAAGGCTCTTCCTACTTTTTTCTGTATTCTAATATTGTGAACTCATCAAAGATGAACCATTGAATAGATCAGAACTTCCAGTATCTAACTATGGAAATGCCTTCTTAGACAAACCAGAAGTATTGCTTACTGACTTTTATTTTATTTTATTTTATTTTATTTTATTTTTTTGGTTTTTGAGACAGGGTTTCTCTGTGTAGCTTTGCGCCTTTCCTGGAACTCACTTGGTAGTCCAGGCTGGCCTCGAACTCACAGAGATCCACCTGGCTCTGCCTCCCGAGTGCTGGGATTAAAGGCATGCGCCACCACCGCCCGGCCCGCTTACTGACTTTTAAAAGAATTATTTAGTTTTATGTGTGTCTTAGTGACTTTTCTTTGCTGTGATGAAACACCGTGACCAAGGCAACTTATAAAAGAAGGTATTTAATTGGGGCTTGGTAGGGAGTGTGGTGGCAGGCATGGTGCTGAGAGCTTACATCCTGACCTGCAGGCAGTAGGCAGAGGGACACTGGGTCTGGTTGGGACCTCAGTGACACACCTTCTCCCAAAGGCCACAGCTCCTAATTCTTCTTAAACAGTCCACCAATTAAGGACCAAGCATTCAATACGTGAGTCTGTGGAGGCATTCTCATTCAAACCACCACAATGTGTGTGGGTCTTTGCCTACATGTATGTCTGTGCACCCCATGAGTGCAGTGCCTGTGGGAGCCAGAAGAGGGCGTTTGTTCCTTGGAATTAGAGCAGCAGATGGTTGTGAGCTGCTGTGTGGGAGGTGGGAATTGAACCTGGGTCCTCTGGAAGAGTGGCCAGTGCTCTAAACCACTGAACCATCTCTCCAGTATTCCCCCTCTTTTGACATTTCTTTAAGTAGAATGCTCTGTGACTCTGGGTATTCAGCCTCTCCCATTTGTACACACTCTTCAAGTTGAGTTGATTTGTACTTACCTGATTGTGTATCCACAGCATGTTGTTGAGCTTGAATGAGTGGCTGTGGCAGGAGAGGTTCTGGTTACCACCCAACAACACATGGGCAGAGCTGGAGGACCGAGATGGCCTGGTGTTCGCCCACCCTCACCACATGCTTGCTGCCTTGCCAATGGCTCTGGTCCTGGTGGCTCTGCGCATCACCTTTGAGAGGTGAGTGTCATACTGTGGCTGGTGTAGACCTGTGTGTGTGTGTTTGTGTGTGTGTGTGTGTGTGTGTGTGTGTGTGTGTGTGTGTGTGTGTGTCTACCCTCTAGGGGTTTCCCATTTTCACATGCCCAATGACCCCTTGTTTTAGACCTAAACACCTTTTCTTTCTTTCTTTTTTTTTTTTTTTTTGTTGGTTTTTCAAGACAGGGTTTCTCTGTAGTTTTGCGCCTTTCCTGGAACTCACTTTGTAGACCAGGCTGGCCTCGAACTCACAGAGATCCTCCTGCCTCTGCCTCCCGAGTGCTGGGATTTAAGGCGTGCGCCACCACCGCCCGGCTTTCTTTCTTTTAAAAAAAAATTATTTTTATTTAAGTGTGTGTGTGTGTGTGTGTGTGTGTACCATGTACATGCAGGTGCCCACAGGCCAAAAAATGGTTTCAGATCCCCTGGAGGTGGAGTTACAGGTGGTTATAAGCTGTAACTTGGGTACTGGGATCCAAAATATAGTCCTGGAAATACACCAAGTGCTCTTAACTCCTGAGCCATATCTCTAGCTCTGAACATCTTGTTTTCCTGCCGCCACTTCTTAAGTGTTGGATTACAGGCTTCCGCTACCACTCCCAATTTGTGCTATGCAGGAGATGGAACCCAGGGCTTTGTACATTCTAGGGAAGCATTCTGACATCTGAGCTGCATCTCCAAACCTCTGCAATTCTTTTAAGGCTGTGTTCCAAGGCCAAGCCCATGGTCCATCTCAGGAGAATCCCTTTTTAGGTCCTATCCCTGACCAGAAGTGCATCTTGGTTTGTGGTTCCCACCATCAAGGGGATTCTGAGCTCTCAGCCCACTGAACACAGGCAGGATGTGAGGGACCCAAGGAACATTCACTGAACTTATATTTACCTCATAAACTTAAAAAAAAAAAACTTGTGTGTGTGCAGAAGTCAGAGGAGGACGTTAGCTGGCCTCTATCAGTCTCTGTCATGCTACCTTCTGACAGCGTGGCTAGCAAGCTCCAGCGATCCTCCTTTTTCCCCCTCCACCCCTATCCCCCAGAGAGGTGAGGTTATAGGCAGGCGTGTGGCCACACCCAGGTTTCTGCATGGATGCTGGGGATTTGAACTCATGACCATGCTTGTGTGGTAAATATTCTTACTGAACTCTCTCCCCAGGTCCCTTATATATTTCTTTTGAAAGCTTCTATGCCATATACAGCTCTAAGATGTCTACATGAAAATAGGGATGGGAGATGTCTTAGGGTTTCTATTGCTGTAGAGAAACACCATGACCATGGCAACTTTTAGAAAGGAAAACATTGAATTGGGGTGGCTCACATTTTCAGAGGTTTAGTCCATTATCATCATGCAACATAGTGGCTTGCAGGCGGAAATGGTGCTGGAGGAGTTGAGTATCCTACCTCTTGCAGGCAACAGGAAGTGAACTGAGACACTGGGTGTGGCTTGAGCATATATGAGACCTCCAAGCCTACCTCCACTGTAAGACACTTCCTCCAACAAAGCCACATTTCCTAATAGTGCCACTCCCTTTGGGGGCCATTTTCTTTCAAACCAACGTAGGAGACTAGGGTGGTACTGTTCCCAACTTCACCACTGGAGCCCACATGGGTGTATTTTCACATTTAAGTGGTGATCTTAGGCTGGGCATGGTGGTATATGCTTGTAATCCCAGCATTTGGAAGGCTGAGACAGGAGGATTGCCAGTTTGTGGATAGCCTGGGCTGGATAGAGAGACTAACAAACAAGCAAGCAAGCAAGTAAGCAAGGAAACATGCTAACAGTGCTAAAGTGAGCCTGGTCATAGCATGGACTCCTCCATGTTCGGCAGAGGGTAAGTATTAATAAAGAGTGGTCTCCATCACAGTGGAATCTAATAGGAGTTCTTTACTAGATTGATCAGGGCCTCAGGTTTTCTTAAGAGAACTTAAAGTGCTAGAACCCTGAAGATGTGGTTCAGTCTCCATCTGTGGTCTTGGGGCACCCTCTTGTGGGCAATGGGGGATTGATTAACCAGGTACCTTTGCTGGAGTAGGGTTTGTAGGGTATCAGACTTCAAAGGTAGCAGGCCATGTCCCTCCCCTGAGGAACCTCATGCAGGGAGACTAAGACTCAGATCACTAAGACACAGAGGACTTTCATTCTGGTTGAGGATGGGTAAAGGAAACTGGGTTCCCCGTGAGATGGCCTGAACATCCCTATCCAGAAGATGACGCTAACGTCTTTTCCTAGGTTTGGTCCAGGAATTGTGGCTGGGAGTAGTGGTAGAAAATTTCATGCCTGCATGGACATTTTGGCTCTGGGTTTCCAAACCCTCTGTTCAGATAGATTTGAACCATACTTGCTGGTGAGGCTTGTCTAAGCCTCAGGATCCCTCTCTTTCCTCCTGCTGGAGTAACATTCCTTTCATTTGAGTTCTACTGGGTTCTGTCTCCATTGCACTCAGATTTGTGGCCTTGCCGCTGAGCCGGTGGATGGGTATACGGGATCAAGTCAGGAGGCAGATAAAGCCCAACCCAGTGCTGGAGAAATACTTCCTCAGGATGGGGCAGAGACCCGTGGAGGTGAGCCCCCACATTCTTTTGACATCCACATGGTGGTGTCCCTGGAACCTGGGAATAAAAGCTGTGTGTGGCCCTTATTGGAGGTGGGTCAGGGACCTCTGACTCACCCATCAGTACCCCCACCCTACATTTAACCTGGGTCCATAGTTTCCCTGGTACATGTGACCCTTCTGTCTACTGGTAATTCAAGGCGGCACCTCTCCCAGCTGTGCTGAGAGTAGTGGACCAGTCCCATCCTCAGGTTCCTTGGGGTTTGAAACCACTTCCTCCCAGCATGAGTGTGCCCTTCCTAGTCTCCAGTTCTCTAGGTCTTGAATCCCCACCCCTCTTTTCTGCAGTGTGAGGTGACACCCCTTATCCCCAGCCATGATGGGGCTGCCCCTTTCAGGCTTCCTGGGTTAAGAAGCCCCACAATTTCTGGTTCCCTGGGACCTGGGGAAGCCTTCCTTTAAAGGTCTCAAGGCTTGAACCTGTCCCTCTTAGCCTTCCTGGGACATGAGGCCCTGCTTCTCCTGGTCTTCCAGGACTAAAGGCCTCATCCTGGCTGGGTAAAGAGTCGCTCTTTCTTTTATTTTGTGAGACGAGGTTTCTCTGTGTAACCCTGGCTGTCCTTGAACTTGCACTATAGACCAGGCTGGCCTCGAACTCACAGAGATCTGCCTGCCTCTGCCTCCTGAGTGCCCAGCTGGCAGGGTAGCTTCTATGGAGCAGAGAGCTGGGGTGGTGGACTAGTCTGCTTTCTGTTGCTGTGCTAAACATCGAATGCAAGTCGGAGAAGAAAGGGTTCATTCCGGCTCACACTTTCAGGTAACAGGCCATCACAGAGGGAGGTGAGGACAGGAAGTTGAGGCAGGACATGAAGCAGAGGCCATGGAGGAACACTGCTTACTGGTTTGCTCTCTCTGGCTTGGGCTCAGCCAGATTTCTTAACACAGCTCTCCCATCAGTCAATAATCAAGACAATTCCCCAAAGACATGGCCAGAAGCCCAGCTGATCTGGACAATGTTGAGATGCCCTCTTCCCAGCTGACTCGTGGTGGTGTCAATTTGACAATAAAAATTAACCAGGGGGTATATGAGACTCGACCCCCTCAAGGGGCTGCAGGAAAGCCTGCCTCTCGTACGCATAAATGCTTTTCCTCTGTGCTGGGGATGAACTGAGGACTTTGTTAATACTAGGCAAGCACCATAGAGCTATATCCCCCATTCTCCAGCCTTATTCTTGATGCCAGGCTCCACCAGTGACCTGTGTATTCTACAAACAGGGCCAGTGTTCTGGAAGTCCACCTTCCCCTCCTCTCTTTCCTCTCAGTATAGTGGATATGGCTCTGTGGCAAAGATCTTGAGCTTCAGGCAAGGAGGGAATCTAAGTGGGAGCCATGCATCTGGGGACAAGGGTAGGAGACCAGCACTAGGCCTGTGTAACCCTTCTCCCTCATTCCCTCTCCTCAGAACCAGATGGTCCTCCTGGCTGCCCAGTGCGGTCTCACACTGCGACAGACTCAGCGCTGGTTCAGGAGACGTCGGAACCAGGATCGGCCTCACTTGTCCAAGAAATTCTGTGAAGCCAGGTAATTGTGGGGGTGTAGGGGAGGTAAAGTCTGTTCAATAAGGCCCCACTCTTCCTAGCCTGCCTGGGTGATGAGGCTTCACCCTCGTAGCCTCCTTGTTACTTGAGGTCCTTTCCTTTCCAGGCTCCCTGGGATGTGAGGCCTAACCCTTTTTCAGTCTCTCTGGCAGGTGAAGCTCCACCTCTGGGGCCTGCACACTGCCCTTGGCAGCGGCCTCACTAGCTTCCTCCCTCTCTGCAGCTGGAGGTTTGTCTTCTACCTGTGTTCCTTCGTGGGTGGCATCTCTATCCTCTACCATGTGAGTAAACCTGAGGGTCACCTGTCCCACAAAGACCTACTGTGCACCAGGAGCTGGCCACCTGTAGTGAATGAATCTGCTAGGGAGGAGTGGGAGGCAGAGCTGAAACATGGGAGGAGAGAGCAGGAATGAGCTGTGGTGGAGAGAGCATGCTGTCCCACTTTGTTCTGTTGCTGTGATGAATATCCTGACAAAAGTAGCTCGAGGGAGAAAGAATTTATTTTAGCCCATGGTTCCGGGTTACAGTCCGTCATAGCAGGGAAAGAATTTATTTTAGCCCATGGTTCCGGGTTACAGTCCGTCATAGCAGGGAAAGAATTTATTTTAGCCCATGGTTCCGGGTTACAGTCCGTCATAGCAGGGAAAGGATTTATTTTAGCCCATGGTTCCAGGTTACAGTCCGTCATAGCAGGGAAGTAGCTTGAGGGAGTGGGTTACTGTTTCCATAATCAGAAACAGATAGCAAGGAATGCGTGCATGTTAGTGTTCAGCTCACTCTCTTTTTCATCCAGTCCAAGGCCCACTTCATGAAATAGTGCTACCCACAGTTAACCCAAATTAGAATAATCTCTCATGTAGGTATGTGCACAGACCAACCTAGTCTAGACAATCCCTCATTGAGACCACCTTCTCAGGTGATTCTCAATTGTGTCAAGTTGAAAGTTAAAACCAACCATCAGACTTAACACTCGGGAGTTGTGGGCAGAAGGATGGAGAATTCGAGGGCAATGTGAGCTACATAGTGAGACCCTTGCTTGAAAACTATAAAAGCAAGGCAGAGTGGAATTGGTATGTAGATGACTGTGGAAGTCCTGGTAGTGTGGGGGGGTTCAGATCCAGGGTAGGAAGCTGGTTTTTGCCTTTGGAGAGCTTCAGATCCTTTGTTCCTTCATAGGAGCCATGGTTGTGGACAGTGGCATTGTGCTGGGAAAATTATCCATACCAGGTGAGTGGCAAGTGGACTGTGGAGAAACTCAGTCCTTGTGGTCACAGGCAAAAGAGGCCCACTGTCTGCCTGTTTGATGAAGCCTGCCCCATTACCTGCCTGTATATGAGGCCTTGCCCTTCTTGCTGCGTGAATGATAAGGCTCCCCTCTCCTTCCTGTCTGAGTGGTAATGTCTGGCCTTTCACAGCCTGCCTGGGTACTGAGGGCCCATTCTTTCTAGTATTTTTGATACTTGTCCCACCTATACTTCCTGCTTGGCTACTGGCCAATCAGCACTTTAATTATCAATCAGTCATCCACAGCAAGACCCAACTCTCACAACCTCCCTGGGATGTGAGGCCTTATTACTCTTCTTCAGTGTCCCAGGCAGATAAGATGAGTCCTTTTTAACTTTCCAGGGACATGACCCCCTCCCCACCCAACTCCTTTGGCTATGATGCCTAGTCTCTTCTGGTCTTCTGGGACTTGAAGCTTTGCCACAACTTTCTGGACCATAAAGGCCCACCTCTTGGGGCCTCTCTGGGCTATGAGATTCCATTCTTCTCTGCACTTTGGATGTGAGGACACTCCACTCCCAACTCTGTTTTTGATTCTTCTGTAGAGGGAGGAAAATAAGACCAGGAGCTGCTCCAGACCACTATTCTGGATGACCTCCAGGGATGGGGAGTGCATGCTTTGCTCACTTACTGGTATTCAAGTGTCCAGGTTTTGGGTAACCTGGGAGATGCTCCATCCAAGTCCCTTCTAGGCAGGAGCCTCCACACCTCACAGCTAATCTCTCCTTACCTTGCTGTAGACCCTGAATGTGGCCCTGTACTGGTGGTACCTCTTGGAACTGGGCTTCTACATTTCACTGCTAATCACTTTGCCCTTTGACATCAAACGCAAGGTGAGTTATATATGAGCTGGGTGTGTGGAGATGCCTCCTAATCTCTGGGGAAGGGGCTGAAGTGGGATGAATTGGCCTCAACATTGCACCTTGAGGTGCCCTTGATTCCTGGCAGAAAGTATGGGGTCCAGAGGCCTTACGGATATCCTGAAAAGGCTTGCTTTCAGGCATGTGGCCCTCCAGCCACAGAGGCTTGTCCCAGTGGTGACCCACTGTCTTCGGCAGGACTTCAAGGAGCAGGTGGTGCACCACTTTGTGACCGTGGGGCTGATCGCCTTCTCCTACAGCTCCAACTTGTTGCGCATTGGCTCTGTGGTACTGCTGCTGCATGATTGCTGCGACTACCTGCTGGAGGTGGGTTCACCTCCACACTTGTCCTGCCAGCCCTGCTATTCTCCTGGCCATGGAGAGGAGGCCCTGCCCCCTCAACCTCTCTGGGAGGTGAAAACTCGCCCCTCCCTCTTTAGTTTCCCAGCAAAATAAGGCCCATTCCCTCTTGGTCTCTCTGGGACAGGAAATCCCCATTCCTGTCTGACTCATTTGGATATGAGGCCCCGCCCCTCCTAGCCTTTCAGGGACTAGAGGCACCATGCCCCAGTTTTCCTGGAGATGAAATATTCTGTCTCTGTCTTGTCTCTGCCATTCTCATATTCTTTGCCCTTCCTAGGTAGTTCTGGAGATACGGCCTTACCTCAGTTTACCTGACCTTACCTTATAGCTTCTTGTCCCCAAGTTGAGGCTCTCCACTTCCCATGGGTCTTGGTCCTAAGCCTGTTTCTCTTTGCTGCTCTCCGCAGGCTTGTAAGATGTTCAACTACACCCACTCTCGGCGAGTGTGCAACGCTCTCTTCATCATCTTCTCCTTAGTCTTCTTCTACACTCGCCTCGTGTTCTTCCCCACTCAGTGAGTCCTGAGGGCTAGGGAGATGGGAGGGTGTGTCCAGGGTCCAGGCAGGCCTCACCCCTGGTGCCCTACCTCAGGGAACTGGAGGTGTTGGCTGAAATTGTTCCAAGAGGCAGGAAATGGTGTGCCTGGCCCAGAGCACAGCATATGCAAAGGCCCAGAGATAAGAGAAACAGAAACTGAGTACAGCACTAATGCAATGCACTCCCAGAACAGGAAGAGAGAGGAGGAGGCTGTCTGAGTGCCTGGTCACTAAAACAGTCTAGTAAATATTCTTTGATATTTGTTAAGCCTCTGGAATGTGTTGGGATGAAGAAATACCAGAGAGCAATGCAGATGCCTGCCCTCCTGGAGCTAAGTGATGTGGGTGAGAAAAAGGATAGACAGGCAAACCAACAGACCACAAGGCACAAGGGATGACAGCACTGAAGAGAAAATAAAGCTAAGGAGTCTGCCGGAAGCAGGTTTGTAGGTAGTTGGCCATGGCTGAGCCTTCTTCAGGGATATTTCACTGATAGCTGTTGTATATAGAGAGTGAATGGGGCTCAAGAACCATAGTGACCATAGAGGAAGATGGTCCAGGTGACAGGAACAGCACATGCAAAGGCTCCGAGGCTAGACTGTGTTCCAGTGTTGGAAGAACAGAAATGAGCTCATGTGGTTGGAACAGAGAGGATAAGGTGAATGCAGGTAGGTGACCAGGGCAAGTAATGAAGGACCCTATGGGATGTTATCTGAAGGGAGGTGGGAGCCAAGGAGGGCTGGGGCAGATGAACCAGAGCAGGTGAGAGAAGAAGACAAGAAGGAGATACCATCAGGGCTAGGAAAAACTACAGGAGACACCACTGGCTCAGCTGCTCCATGCTGGTTTTGAGGGGCCTATTCTCCTTTGTAGACATAGGGGAGGCAGATAGCATGTCAGGCTGTACTTTCTGGAAGGGTGGCAGTATAAATGCAGGAGTTGCCAGCTTGTGTTAGGCATTTGCAGCAGGAGGCTGAGTGCCATCTGGGTGTGGATACAAGCCAGTTCCCAGAGCTCTCCGATGTTTGTTGGAGACTGACAGAGAAGTTACAAGAGGTGAAGACTGGAGTTGTAGCCAAGTTCAGTGGTAAAGAGCTTGCTGGTGCCTGTGAGGTGCAGGGTTGGGGAGGAGAGGGAGAGTGAAGGAAGAGGAGAGGGAATCGGAGGGAAGAGAGAGAAGGAGGGGGAAAAGAAAGAAAATAAAGGGAGAAGATGGAGGAAAAGATAGAATAAAAGGTGAAAATGAAAGGAGGAAAGGAAGAAGAAAAAAGAAAAGATGGAAGGAAAGATTAAAGAAGGAAGTGGAAGTTGGTGAAGAAGATGGAGTAGGAGGAGGAGTATGGAGGAGGAAGAGGAAGGAGGGAGGTGAGTGTGGATTAGGGAGAAGAGGGAAGAAGATGATAAGTGTGGAGGAATGAGGAAGGTGAGGAGGAGGAGGAGGAGGAAGGGAGATGAGTGCGGAGGAAGAGGAGGCAGAAGAGGCAGTAGGAGGGAGGAGGGATAGGCATTTGGGCTACTAGAAGGCACAAGAGCCTCAAGGGGAAAAGAAACGAAGTAGCCAGGGGCAAAGATTGATAAAGTGTGTTGGATTTTTCTTTCTTGACAATGAAATGACAGGGTTGGTTTTGATGGTAACGGATGTGTGTAGGAAATTAGAGCTGTGGCCTTGCAAAGAGGTGGTATGGCCAGAGCTGGGTCAGTTGGCAAGAGGGTAGAGATGCAGGAACAGTGGGTTCAGGAACATTGTCTTTGGCAGCCAGTGGCTCTGTTAGATGAGTAGGTAGGTCTCAGGTTGATGTAAAGAGTTACTGTGTATCTAAGGAGAGATGAGTAATCATAAAGTTTCACCTAGGAGGGCCAGTAGGACACTTGATACTTCCTTGGAGTTTGTGGCGCAGAAAGGCCAGTAGGCAAACTTGTATGTTCCACTGACAGTATAAGCAGGTGAAGAGAGATACCGTCTCAGGAGTGGGTACTAGTGAGGTTCGGGAGCACAGACAGTCCATGCAAGTTCCTAGAATGGGGACCTGTACTGATTGGTGAAACTCCTTCCTGCTTCCTGCTTTAGGGTCATCTACTCCACTCTGTTTGACTCCATCAAGAGCTCGGGCCCCTTCTTTGGGTACTACTACTTTAATGTGCTCCTGGTGATGCTGCAGATTCTTCATGTATACTGGTTCTGCCTTATCCTGCGAATGATCTGCAGTTTCCTGATGAAGGGTCAGGTACGGAGGCCTGACAGGGTCAGCTCCCATTGCCCCTCCTTGGCCCAGTGATCCTCGCTCTGTTCTGAGCTCTGGCATCATCTCTTTTTACAGATGGGAAAGGACATCCGTAGTGATGTGGAAGAATCAGACTCCAGTGATGACGAGGCAGTTCCTGAAGGTCCCCAGCTGAAGAATGGGAAGGCTCGAGGGTCGGGACCAGCCATCGCCAATGGCCCTCGGAGCCGGGCAGCTGGGCGCCTGGCCAATGGGCATACCCAAGCCACATAGACAACCTAGGAATGACATTGTGGGGTTTTCTCCAGCATTGTGGATATCTGGATGCTGGGCTGGTGACCCTGGGAGACAGGGAGGCCCTCCCCGAGGTAGGAAGAGGACTGATGATCTGTTTCCAGCACTTCCCTCCTGTCCCTTCTCCCTTTATCCCTTTGAGCAACTGGACAGAGCCTGGGGGAGCAGTGGACTCTGCATCTGGCCAGAGCCACCTTCAGGCTGTAGCCTGAGGGCTGTGGAGAACCTTGGCTTCAAGGACCAATAAAATTTCAACAGAGATGAATTCTCTGCCTGAGAGCTTTGGTTCCCTTCACAGCTTCTCCTCTCCATTACTCTGTTGACAAGATTCCTCACTGCCACATCAAGCTTTATGTCCATTCCCACCCACATAGCATCATGGCATGAAGATACTCCCTGCCCCTCAGTCTACACCTTCACCATGTTCTCCACAGTAGCCTCCAGGACAGTATTAGCTGATAGGCTCTGGCTTACAGGAAAGAAGGTATTAAGCTTAGCTGCTGCTCCTCTATCTGAGGTTACACAGCATTCTTGGTCCAAGTCAGAAGGTAGTAGCAGAGACCTAAGCATGTCCTTGTAGTCCCTTGCTTAAAGTAACCTGCAGTCCCACCCTGGGGTCTTTATACTCTTGGGACAGTGGAGACCCAAGGGTTGATGTGAGGTCACTGTCTTCAGAAGTGCTATAGGAGAACATTCTCCTCCAAGATGGAGGCTGGGTGACCAGTGTCATTTAACTTATCAATCAAAGCCACAGGATCCATGTATGGTTAGACCATGCCATTTGTGGGAGGATGCAAGAGGGACTGAATGTCATGGAAGAGAGAGAAGCAGAGACAGTGGGGAGAAGCAGGCCACCTTGGGGGACATCCAAAAATAAATGCTCTGGGGACAAAGAGCAGAGCCTGGCATGGCAGTTCATGACTGACATCTAACACCAGAGAGGAAGAAGCCAGTAGGCTGGAAAAACACACAAGCCTGGGATACAAAGCAGGACCCAGTCTCAAAACAAGCAATGGGAGGGGGTGTCAAGGAACAGGTACCTAGAATAGAAAACAGGACAAAAATCTGAGATAGAAACAGCTAAGAAAAAGATGGAAAAATGGGGGAAGAATGAGGGCCATTTATAGGTGCAGAATGGGATGGTGAGATGAGATGTGGATTTTAACTTCTTGGGATATATGGGAGAAATGAAGAGAAATATGGCTTCTGTTGAGAGAATAACAATTCAAGGGGAACAAAAGTTAAGTAACACAGGCAGAGACTGCAAAGACTTGTGAAAGAGCCAGGAAGACAAGGCAACAGAAGGAAAGGAAAGAAAAAGGAAGTGGGGTGGGGGAGATAAAAAGAAGAATAAGGAAAAAAGGAGAAAGAGAAAACTGTTGTAGATAGTGCATGGATGAGTAACCTGGAAAAGAATAGGAAGGGGCATTTGAGAAGGAAGGAAGAGGGATATTGATGAGAGAACATGAGGGATGGAAACGGGTATGGCCACTAGCCTGAAATAGGTTTGATGTTATGAGTCCTTCTGTCCTGCCAGCCAGTCCCAAATTATGACACAGAGACTTCTAATTAATTATGAAAGTTCAGCTGGTAGTTTAGGCTTGTTTCTAACTAGTTCTTATAACTTAAGTTAACCATATCTTTAATCTACATTCTTTTACATGGCTTGGTTACCTTTACTTTGTAAAGCCCATGCTGCTTGCTCTGTGTCCCTGGCATCTCCTCACGACTCCACTCTTCCTCTTCCCAGCATTCTCTCTGCCCTGAAAATCCTGCCTACCTATTGGCCATTCAGCTTTTTATTAAACCAATCAGAGTAACACATATTCACAGTGTACAAAAACATTTTCCCACAACATTTCCCCCTTTTTGTCTAAATAAAAAGGAAAGATTTTAACTCTAACATAGTAAAACTATATACAGTAAGAACAATTATCAGGTATTGTTTAAATAGAAAGGAAAGGTATTAACTTTGACAAATGAAACTAGATGCAATAAGAACAGTTATCAAGTAAGAATTACATCCACAATGTCCAGTCCATTTGTATTTGGCAAATTTAGAGAAAACATTTCATTATCTATCCTCTCTTGATGAGTCCAAAGTTTAGTACTAATTTATCTTCTATCATAACTAAGAAAAACTATAATTATCTAGTCTTCAATTCCATCAAAGACCCCGGAAGGATATAATATTACCAAGTAAACAGGAAGTGTAGTGCAAGATGCTTCCACACCTATAGAAATGACAGGCATCTGTCACACAAGTTTCCTCTGTAATACTGGGGTATCTGTCTTTGCCCTACAGACCTAGACTATCTGGCAGACTTTTTTATGAAGCATGAATTTTGAAGGGCTGTCCTGCCTTATCTTGGCAAAGTTCAACAGTCCTTTTCCTTTATGTCCTGCTTGTCCAGTTTGTACAACATACTGTCAGCAGTCAAGGCAAAAACAGTTTCTTTGCCCAGTGGCTAACCTTGCCACAATGAAAGCAAACTGTATAAGGAGTTTCTTCGATACCCATTATCTTTTCTGAAGTAAATCGGTGCTGCCAGGAGCAGACATGTCTCATTGTCATAAAAAGCCTCAGGTTATTAAACATCTTAAATGCCATATTCTGTAGGTCTTTGGAGTGTTTGAAGACCATCTAGCTAAATGTATCAGTTTAATCTTGTAAACATACCTAATATGACTAAAAGTTTGATTATCATAGAAGACTAACTAATAACCTGCATTCCTTAATTATACATTACATTTGTAAATGAGCTGCATAAACACAATACCTCAAACAAGAGTAGAAACATAATTCAGTATAACAAAAATAACCTTAAATTTGTATCAATATATAAAAATCCATACTAATATAAAGTATTTGAGACAGTGGTTGTTCAAAAGTAGACTCAACAATCCACCCTTTTATCCTATCATTTCTATACTATATCTCCCTTTTTTCCTTCAGAAAAAGATCCCCAAATCTAATCTCCTTTATTTAGCTTTCCCCTGACCATGACCAGTAACAATTTGTAACCAATCCCCCTAAATGATGACAAACATTCATAACTCAACAAATGACCAGAAACCATCCACCTCACCTCTTGGGAATGTGGGCATTGTCTTCTCCAGACTGCTTCCTGTTGCCTGGGGGTGCTGGAATCTTCAGGACCTTGAAAAGTTAGGATAATGGTCAAGTCCTGGCTAGAATAGTCTGTAAGGCTGGACCATCTCAGCCAGCAGACTTGAAACTGTTCTGGATACAGAACTCTGAGGAAACTACAACAGAGGCACTCTGAGAGCCTGGATCACCTGGGCCACCAGTTTTCATCAGTGTCTGGTCACCATGCTCTGAAAACACATCCACTTTCAAAGGTAACATACATATTAATGCAAGTATGGTCTGTGCATTTTACACAAGCCAGCCAAAGATTTTGTTTGTTTGTTTGAGCAGGTAAAATATATGGCACCTGTATTGTAGTTATTTGAGGTTTATTTCTTTATGTCTGTAACCAGAGTTTTCAGGGGGTCTTCCCCAATCAAATCTAATCTCTAACAAACTTGAACAAATCCACAGCCTTTTGTTTCCTGTGGAAACAAAAGCATAACTTCTTCCTCAAAGCAATACATTTTTTGAGTTCCATTTTAAATAAAGTTAAGGCATTCTTAAAGTATCTATGCTGGTTTTTGTCAGCAGTCCCTTTCACAATCCCATGTCTCCCAGCAGCTGTCAGTTGCTTATCAGCAATTAAAAAAAAAAAAACAAAGACAACACAATAACATAAAGGATCCCGACTCCCTGTGTATTTCCTGTCTTTACATGGCTTATTCTTTTTTTATTATTTTACTCTTTCTTTAAAGACTTTATTATTTTTAAACTATTTTTATGACTGTCTATACCCTCTTTCTTTTTTTTTCTTGCACCTATACTCATTGTTAAACACACTGTATCCTGTTTAGAAGTTATCCCACCTGAAACTGTTTTACTGTGTATCTGTAACCTTTTCTGTCTGCATGAGCAAAATCTTAAATGCAACTTAGCTCATTGTAGCTAGCTCCACTCCCCTCAGTTTCCTGAGAGCTTAACCTCATAGTGGAGGTAACAGTTGGAGCCAGGGTTACTGCCCAGCTCTGGGACGTTTCTGGGTCCATGCTGCTGTAGGCAGCTACCTAGTCTCATGCCACCAAGTAGCATGCTGCCAATTGCTCATACACCCCATTCAAGTGCTTAAGTAGCAGGGCTTCTTAAAGGAGCCATGCCTCTGTATACCACTAGCACTGATCCTATCTGAAAGACTGTGGCCACCAGGAAGGCATGTTTGACTCTGTTCCAAACTCTTTTTTTTTTAAGCTTTTTCGGGCCTTATGTGGATATAGATGGTCCCACACTGGGTGCTGTATGTTGCAAGTCTTTCTCTGTCCCACCAGTCAGCTCCCAAATTATGATACAGAGATTTCTTATTAACTATGAAAGCTAATAGCTTAGACTTGTTTCTAACTAGTTCTTATAACTTAAATTAACCAATATCTTTTAATCCACATTCTTCTATGTGGCTCTTTACTTTGTGAAGCCCATGCTGCTAGCTCTGCATCCCTGGCATCTCCTTGCAACTCCTCCTTTCCTCTTCCCAGCATTCTCTTTGCCCTGAAAATCTTGCCTAGCTATTGGCCATTTAGCTTTTTATTAAACTAATCAGAGTGACACATATTCACAGTGTACAAAAAGATTATTCCACAACAGTTTGAGGCCAGCCTAGAAGGAGGACCAACCTAGAAAAACAACAATAACAAAAGCACAGAGTGGACATGCATAGAGGTGCATGGACACAATGGAATTTCATGTCTCTGTAAATAACAAATCATTATAGTTATAGGAAAATGGATGCAACTGGAAATCATGTTTGATGAAATGAGCCATAATCAGAAAGACAAATACTGAATGTTTTCTTTTGTGCAAAACTTAGATTTTAAATGATAAATATTTGTGTACATGTGTGTGTTTTAATTTATATGTTTAGAGGTCATAAAATATAAGGGACCATAAGAGAGGAGGAAGCAATCTTAAGAGAGATCAAGAATGTAATACATGTGACATGGAAACAGAAGGGGAAAGAGAACCAATCAGAAGGGGACAACAAGGGGGAGGGGCACAGGAAAAGTAACGAGTGAGTGAATGAGAACAAAGTTTAATTACTCATGTGTATGAAGATGCCACAATAAAACCCATTGCTTTTTATGTAAATGTAAAAAAGCAAAAAAATAGGACCAATAAACTTAAAGTACACACTGATTTACTAATGACCTTAGTACAGAGTAATACTGGATTCTTGCTTTCTTTATTTTTTTTTGGATTTTCAAGACAGGGTTTCTTTGTGTAGCTTTGCTCTTTCCTGGAACTCATGATGTAGCTCAGGCTGGCCTCAAACTCACAGAGATCCACCTGCCTCTGACCCCCGAGTGCTGGGATTAAAGGCGTGCACCACCACTGCCAGGCCGTAATTCTTAAATGGATTCTTAAAATGGGATTAGTAGTTGTGATGGTTAATCTCCATTGTCAGCATGATGAGATATGGAGTCAACTTGGAGATGGGCCTCTAGGCATACCTGTAAGGGAGTAATTTGATTAGATTAATTGAAGTGAGAAGACCTTTCCACTATGGGTGGCATCATTCTGTGCTGAGAAGAATGTGTATAGCCAAATATGAAGGTTAATATTGATTGGATGGAATATTCTGTAGGTATATGCTAACTCCATCTGATCTATTGTATAGTTTAACTCTGGTGCATCTTGGTTGACTTTTATTTTGGATGACCTATCTATATGAGAGTTTGGTATTGAATTCACGTACTAATATCATATGAGGACCTATTTTCCCATTTAATGTTTATTTTATGAAGCTGGAGCCCCAACATTTGGTGTGTTTGGTTTTAAAGCTCTTGATAGAATGTTTTCCATCTTTTGATTTTATTAGCGAGGTGTATTTCTCAGAGACAGTATAGAGTTGGATCTAGTTTTTTCTTAAATATATGAATAGATTTTATTTTCATTTTATAAGAATTATTTAGAGGTTGAAGTTTCCTAGAACATTGAGAGGCAGGTACAGAGGTTTCATTGTTCCCTTTCCCTATCATGTGTAGGCTTCTCCCACTGTCAACATCCTCCATCACAGTGGTGTATTTGTTACAGTCCACACTGACACATCCTCATCCAAAGTCCACATTGCACATTAGTGTTCATAAAACACCTGGTTGCCAGTAGAAATCAGTCTCATCAGGTTGTTTTTTGTAATGCAGATCTGATCAAATCACCTAGGTGGCCACCAAAACCTGGCCCCTCCACTGACTGGTTCTTGGAGACTCCTTTCACATCTCCCAAGAAGACAGTCAATACTGTCAATGAAACCTCCTTTTTTTCCTTCCTCCTTCTTGTTTTTTTTTTTTTTATTTAATACAGGATTTTATCTGTAGCCCAGGCTACACTTAAACTTGCCCTCCCAACAGCCTCCCAAGTGCTGTAATTACATGTGTGTGCCATCACACCAAACTAGGGTTCATATTTTGTATTTACATTTGGTGGATTTTGATGAATGTGTAATGACTTGTGTTCACCACTGAAATACCATAGAGAGTCATTTCACAGCACCCAGTCCTCCTTGCTCTTCTGAGTTATCTCTTCCTCCTTTCCAACCCCTGTCAAGCAATGACCTTCCTCCAATCTCCATGGTGTTCCTTTTCAGTTTTTAATCCAGTTAACCAGTCTGCATCTCTTTGTTAGTGAGTTGAGTCAATTACATGTAGATTTTTATTGAGAAATATCTATTAATTTCTGTTATTTTTGTCAGTTGGATTATTGTTTGTTCTTTATGCTGTCCCATGTTAGTATCTGGTCTATTTTGTTGGATATAATGGACTCTTTCCAGATTTCCTTTGTTCAGCTAGTCTGCCCATGAAATCTTCTTTCTTCTGCTTTAGTGATTGAAATTTCTTCTGTTGCTCATAGTATTCCTTTAGTGTCCTCTTCAGTGCTGGCTTGGTGGTCAGGAACTCCCTCAGTTGTGTTTATCTTGAAATGTCCTTATTTCTTTTCAAATTTAGAAGATCACTTCGATGGCATAGTAGTCTAGACTGGAAATTATCTGCTTTTGAGACTTGCAATATATCATTTCCTGACTTCCTGGCTTTGAGGGTTGCTGATGTTACTCTGATGGTTTGTTTTTGTAGGTGAGTTTATGTTTTTCCATTACAGCATTTAATATTGTTTTTTTGCTTTGTGTTTTTGACATCTTGACTATAATATGCAATGGAGAGGATCTTCTCTGGTCATGTTTATTTGGGGGTTCTGAATGTCTTTGTGTTTGAATGTCTGAATGTCTTCTAGGTTGTAATGTTTTTGAATGGATGTGCTGCACCTCTGATGTTTACTTCACTCTTTCTAGGCCTGTGGGTTCTTGTCTTTGGTCTTTCACAGACATTGTGGTCATGCTCATTTATCTTTAGCTTATTGGTGTCTGCATGTAGTATTTATCCACCCTTCTCCATCTGGTAGTCTTCTTCTACTTCCTTAGTCCATTCTTCATGCTTCCCACTGTGCTTTTTATTTGATTTATTTTTTTCAGTTTCAACACTTTTGTCCCTCCTCATCACAGTCTCATTGCTTAGGTTTTCTCTCATGTTGCTGATTTTTTCATCTGTCTTATTAATGACTTTATCTATAGGTATTGATGATATGTATTGAATTAATCTGCCTTTGAGTATCCTCTTTCAGGCCATTGATAATGTTTTGTATTGATGATATGTATTGAATTAACCTGCCTGTGAGTATCCTCTCTCAGGTCACTGATAATTTTTTTGCAAGAAAACTTCTAAAGTGTTTATTTGATAGTTTCAGAATGTTGAGTTCATCAGTTGAGTTATGCTCTTTCAGGGAAATTATGCTGACTTCCTTTTTTATCTTTCTAGTATTTTGTATTGTAGTCTTCACATCTGCTACTTTGTATGTCTGTCCTGGATTTTGGAGAGGTGGTGATGGTGGTGAATTTCAGCAGCAGCTTAGACCATAGGGAAAGTAAGTGCCATGAGTTTACTGATCTCTTTGCCAGTCTCTAAAACCTCAGAAATCTGATGCTACACTCCATCTTTTTTCCTTTGTGATTTTTGTTACATGTTTAGTGGGATTTATACCATGGTAGAAAACAGTGTAGACGTTACTAAGGAAATTGAAAGTAGAACTACCATTCAATCCAACCATATCACTCTTGGGTATATAGACACAGAAGACATCTACAGAAACATTTGCACATCCATGATTATTGCTGTACTTACATGGTGGCTAAGAAAAGAAAGCATGCCAATACCCATCAACAGGAATAGATAAAGGAAATGTGGAGCATATTCACAGTGGCATTTGTTCAGCTTTAAAAAATAAAGTCATGACATTTAAAAGGAAAATTTTGGAAATAGAAATAGTTAAATTGAGTGGCTTAAGACACAGTCATAAGTATAACTACTACAGGGGGCTGGCATTCTTTCTCTCTCTCTCCTCAACCCAAAAGTAGAAAGTAGCCAAGAGGGGGAAGTGAGGGAGGTGGAAAAGGGCTGGGGGTAAAGAAACACATAGATGAATATAGAAATGAGAATTGTTTCGAGATAAAGAAGAAGCAGGAGGAGGTAGATAGAAGGGATGGGGTATCAGTTTGTAAGGGGGATGAATAGAAACAAAATGTATGTATGAAAATGTACTAATGAAATCTACTTCATGTGCTTACTTGAAAATTAATAAAAAAAATTACTAAGCCTTGTACCTGTAATGTATTTTGTCCCTGAGACCCTGAATAGAGTTCCTTTCTGGTCTTCACAAAATGATATAGCACTTGGGGGCAAAGATACAGCCTAGAAGCCCTGCACTGGATGCCAAGATGGAGAAGACCTCCACAGCCACCATGACCTTCCCCTTGGTGCTGTGGTAGACAGGGAGGAAGGTGATCCAGACACTGCAGAACACCAGCATGCTGAATGTCAGGAACTTGGCTTCATTGAATATGTCAGGCAAGTTCCTGGTCAGGAAAGCCACAGTGAAGCTTCCTAAGGCCAGAGCCCCCAGATATCCCAGCACACAGTAGAAAGCAGTGACTGAGCCCTTGTTGCACATGATGATAATGTGTTCATGTTCAGAGTATGCATCTGTGTCAATGAAAGGGGGAGATTTCCCCAGCCAGATCCCACACAAGGTAATTTGGATCAAGGTGCAGATGGGAACAATGAAGTTAGGTGCTCGTGTTACCAACATTCACCTGATTCTTCTTCCTGGAGCAGTGACCTTGCAGGCCAGAACCACAGTAATAGTTTTGGCCAAGACAGTGGAAACAGCCACAGTGAACAACACTCCAAATGTGGTCTGCTATAGGGTGCAAGTAGCTGTGTTGGGGTGGCCAATGAAGAGAAAAGAGCAGAGAAAACAAGTTAAGGGTGATGAGCAGGATGTACCCGAGAGTGCGATTATTTGCCTTCACAATGGGAGTGTCCTGCTGCTTTAGAAAGATCCCAAGAACTAGTGCTGACAGTGCAGAGAAGTACAAGGCCATGCATGACATACCTCTCCCCATGGGATCATCATAATCCAGGAAGGTCGTGGATTTTGGGAGGCAATGGTTTCACTCTCTGTTGGCATATTGATGATCTAGACACTTCACACACTGATCCACATCTGGTGAAAACATGTATATTTGTTATTTCATGTTCATTATTTTTCTTTTGTTCACTTCACCTACTCATTTGAGTAGGTTAGCCTAATAGCTCTTCTTTGTTACTTCGGGCATCAGATGAAAGAATGCTCTGTGGGGAATAATGTGACTGCTGCCCATTGCCTGCATGGTGACATGGACAAAGCTATAGTTTCTCCTCCTAATTCAATTATGTGTTGTTCTGAATATTCTGGTATCATTATTTTTCCCCTTCCCAGAGACTTATATACTTACTTACACTATACAGCTTCAATTTGGTTGCAATATTGCCTCCATATGAAATATTTCCTGGGCTGGGGAGAGCTGATTCAGTGTATGTGCTGCCTAAGCATGATGACTTGAGTTTGGATTCTCAGGACCCACATAAAAGCTGGGTGCAGCAGCACAAGCATCTGTAATCTCAGTGAACCCCTACAGCAAGGTGAGAGACAGAGAAAATACTTCCCTGGATGTAGTGGGTAGCCATTCCAGCTTTGATCTGGAAGTTCCAACCCCCACTGAGACTTCGGCAACTGTCACGCCTACAAGGCGGGGCCAAGGGAGGCGCCTGGAGACCTGAGATCTGGATGGGCTGAGCTCTCGCTCTGTTCCGGGACCCTGGACGGTGGAGGCGGGCCAAGCAGAGCTCCAGAGAACACCGCTGGACTGCAATACACCTTCCCCAGACCCCGCGACCTACCTATTCCTTAACTTGTAAGTTACACCATTAAATAAATCTTTTAACTACGTGGAGTGGCCTTAATAATTTCACCAATATCTGGCACTCACATGGGGCAAATTCCAAAGGCCTGGGTGGCTCCCACCCTCAGCCTCCTCCTCGGTTTGCGGGTACCTAAACCCGCCTGCAAAGTTCCATATAACCAGGGAACGCCTACACAGTTCCATCCCGGAAAAAGAGAGCAGCTAGTCCAGTCCCAGTTCCCTAGCTTAGCCCCCAGACCAGCAAAAGAGGCACTCCCCCGCTTCCTGAGTGCCGGCTCCAGCTCCCGCCATCTTGACTCCAGCGAGCTGCAGTCAGTCAAGATCACCAGCAGGCCCTGCTTTGGAGCTGTACCAACGCCACCTGCTGGCTGAAAAGTGCTACTACACCCCCCAAAACCATGAAAGGTAAGCATATTGTTTCAAGTAAAAGTACTTGATAATTTTACACCTTAAAATTGACTAACAAATTTTGAGTAATTCTTGTAATATGGCCGACAACATTACCTCACAAGAATTTGAAAACCTTTTTGCCTGTATGATGAATGACATCTTCCTGGAAATATACGACCTTCCTAAGGCATATCTGGCCTATACCATTTTAGCATTCATCGTAATAATTCACACAGTGTTCAAACACTGGTTTAATAACAAGAACAAAGATGAGTCATTATTGGGACTGATACAGGATTTAAAAAATAGCAATGAAGACTTACAGAAAAAGATTCTCTCTCTGGAATCTGCTAACCAGGATTTACAGGCTTTCAAAGATAGCAATGAAGACTTACAGAAAAAGATTCTCTCTCTCTGGAATCTGCTTTAAAAGAGAGCAATGAAGGCTTACAGAAAAAAATTCTTTCTCTGGAATCTGCTGATCAGGATTTACAAAACAGGCTTGTACCAAAAATTGATCTTATTGATAATAAATGTGAATATTTAATGGACAGAACACTAACTCTCCAGACACTATATAAGGAAGAAAGATTATCATTAATTGATAAGATAAGGTCCATGGAATCATGTGTTTCTGAGGAACATAAAAACTTCTATGATTCCATGAGAAATCTGGAGTCCCTTGCCAGAGAGGAGGTTCACTCCCTAGAACAGACCCTAGGTGCTCGTTTGCAAGCCCTAGAAGAAACTCTCAGTAAACATGACAAGGGACCTAATAAGCAGAAGGGCAAGACCATAGAGGTTGTAACATCTCCAAATGGCTCTCATACAATGGCTTATCCTGTTATTATCCATGAGAAGCTAGCAGATGACACACACCCCGAGCCATATAATACATATACATTACAACCAATTTCAACAAGGGACTTTAACAATATAAAGGAAGCAGTAGTTACCTATGGGATACACTCCACATACGTAAGACAGATGTTAAATTCATGGTCTACCTCACATAGAATCATCCCAGATTACTGGCATCAGTTAATTTTAGCTGTTCTAGAATATAGCCAGCAGCTACAGTGGAAAAGCTGGTTGAGAGAAGAGGAAAAAAATTTAGAACAACAAGGTAAAATCAGAGGTTTTGTGATCTCCCAAGATCAAATACTTGGTGAGGGATGTTTTGCTGACAGGAATGTACAAGCCACTTATGATGAGCATACAATATCCCTATGCCGTACAGCAGCTCTAAATGCTTGGGAAAAAAATTCCAGAACCTGGAAAACCAACTTAGGTATACACAAAGATATTTCAGGGACCTCACAAACCCCTCACCAATTTTTTACAAAGGCTGAACACAGCTATAACAAAAGCTGTATCAGATAAAGAATTAAGAAAAGTATTAACTGAGTCCTTGGTGTTCGACAATGCTAATGCAGAATGCAGAAGAATACTTACACCATTAAAGATCAGATCAGCTCCTTTGGAAGAATGGATTCAGTATACTAATGGTGTTGAGTCTTATAACTACAGTAATGAGGCTTGGATAGGAGAGACAAATCCCAGAGGTGAAAGAAGGCCCCGTGTTACCAAATGTTTTAAATATGGTACACCAGATCATATAAGTAAAAACTGTACATGGGGTACTCCTAGAAGTAATACTCCTTTCAGGAATAGCCTAAACAGGAGACCCCAAACACCTCCCGGATTATGTAGAAGGTGTGGCAAAGGCCGACATTGGACCAGTGAGTGCAGATCAAAAATAGATATATGAGGCAACCCTTTACTGGCAGGAAATGTCTCAGGGGGCCTCTTGCAGGCCCCCAAATCAAATGTAGTACGAACATTCCCAGCCACTGTGGAAGAAATTTCTCTCCAGGACAACCAAATAAACCAATGCCTAATGTAAAAACCAATACTGCAATGGATGATAAAACAGCTCTGATAGGTGGATCACAGTTTACAAAGAACACTATAAAACAAATATTTTGGCAGCCTTCCGTAAATGAACAAAGACCAAAGCTTAGAATTCGAATTAATGGCCTGGTTCTGGAGGGCCTGGTAGACACAGGTGCAGATGTGATTATAATTACACCAAAATCATGGCATCTGAATTGGCCTCTTCAAGAGGTAGATGTCCAACTTTTAGGAATTGGCACCCTATCTCAGATAAAACAGAGTTTGAGATGGGTTGAATGCATAGGGCTAGAAGGACAGAGAGGAAGGCTGAAGCCATATGTAGCAAATGTAGCAGTAAATCTTTGGGGCTGAGATCTGTTACAACAGTGGAATACCCAGATTAAAATTCCTACACTTTCATAAAAGGAATACAGACCAATGCATGTTTCTAGGAATAATATCATGACATGCTATAAAAATCAGTCACCAACCATTCAGGCTGCTCACAAACAGAATACGACTGCTGTTGAACTCTCAGAAGTACCAACTGCCTTACCTTTAAAATGGCTAACTAATAAACCTGTCTGGGTTGGACAATGGCCTTTGACAAAAGAGAAGCTACAAGCTTTAGAACAGCTGGTTCAAGAGCAGTTAAATGCTCAACACATTGAAGAATCTACCAGCCCTTAGAATTCTCCTGTGTTTGTTATTTAAAAAAGTCTGGTAACTGGAGAATGTTGACAGATCTGAGAGCTATTAATAAAGTAATTCAGCCAATGGGCTCCCTACAGACTGGGATGCCCTTGCCCTCTCTGCTACCTAAAGAATGGCCTGTAATAGTTATTGACTTAAAAGACTGTTTCTTTACCATACCCTTACAAGAAAATGATAGAGAAAAATTTGCCTTCACAGTACCTAATTATAACAATTCTCAGCCAGTCAAGAGATATCAATGGAAGGTCCTCCCACAGGGAATGTTAAACAGCCCTACTTTGTGCCAATACTTTGTGTAGAAACCATTGGAGATAATTCGTGTAAAGTTTCCACAATCCATAATTTATCACTATATGGAGAATAGAATTCATAAAGAAGACTGAATGGGTCCTTCCTCACATTGTATGACAAAAGCCAATTTCTGGAGTCCTCACATTCTATACTGATGCAAATAAATCAAGGAAAGCAGGATATAAATCAGGAGACTTAAGTAAAGTGGTACAAAGTCCATACAGCTCTGTACAAAAGGTAGAACTGTATGCCATTCTTATGGTACTGATGGACTTCACAGAATCCCTCAATATAGTCACTGACTCTCAATATGCAGAGAGAGTTGTTTTACATATTGAAACTGCTGAATTTATTCCTGATAATACAGAATTAACTTCATTATTCATACAATTGCAGAAAATCATCAGAAAAAGGGAACATCCTATATATATAACACATATCAGATCCCATACAGGTCTGCCAGGACCTCTAGCACAAGGTAATGATGAGATTAATCAGTCACTAATAGGTAATGTGCTAGAAGCTTCAGAATTTCATAAGAAATACCATGTAAATAGCAAAGGTTTGAAGAAGGATTTCTCTATTACTTGGCAACAGGCTAAGGATATTGTGAAAAAATGTCATACTTGTTCCATCTATAACCAAATTCCATTACCTGCAGGGAGCAATCCAAAAGGTATACAAAGAAATGAAATTTGGCAGATGGATGTGTTTCATTTTGCAGAATTTGGAAGATTAAAGTATGTACATCATACCATTGACACCTATTCAGGATTTCAATGGGCAACTCCTATGAGTTCTGAAAAGGCTGATTCTGTGATGACACACCTATTAGAAGTTATGGCCATCATGGGAATACCTGTACAAATTAAGACAGACAATGCCCCAGCATATGTCTCCAATAAAATGAGACAATTCTTTGCTTATTACAATATAAAGCATGTTACAGGTATACCACACAATCCCACAGGCCAAGCAGTCATAGAAAGATCCAATCGAACTTTAAAGGATATGCTAAATAAACAGCAACAGGTAACAATGACTCCTAGAAACAGATTGCATAGTGCTTTATTAACCTTGAATTTTCTCAATGCTGATGAGAAAGGAACAACAGCTGTGGAGAGACATTGGATGACAGACAAAACTCCTGAGCTAAACCAACCAGTTTATTTCAAGGATGTGCTGACCTCAGAATGGAAACCTGGATACATTCTACGTTGGGGAAGGGGTTTTGCCTTTGTTCCTGCAGGAGAAGAAAAGCTATGGATACCAACAAAATTAATAAAAATTCGATTCGAACAGGAAAAAACCCTTGATGAGGAGAAGTAAAGATCATCCACCAATGTGACATCTCTACAAGTTGTAAGAAAAATTTAACAATCAAAGGTTGGGGTAGGGTTCTGTTTTTGTCTTTCCAGGATAATGGAAATACCCATCTTCCAAAAATCATAAGGCCTTGGATATCCAGATGTTTACAGCAGAAAGAAAGAATCTATTGGTACCAATCTACACACAGTAAAATCTCACTGTCTAACATCTATCTCTCTATCAATCTAGAAAAGTTGTGGTTTCAATTCAATTATAAGCCAAGCTGGCTTTGGAGATGGAATTGGCTCACTCCTTCTCTAAACCCAAGCACATTGCTAAAAGAAAAGTTTGAGAGATTCTTCAGTCCCATATCAGAAGAGCCCTCTGGTGTGGGACAGAAGGAAACCAATAAAAAGGGACCATGGTCTTCTAGATTCTAATTCTCTCCATGCTTACTCTTGATTTCTCAGAATCCTTTCTTACATGCTATGTCCTCTTTAAATCCAAGCCTTCCATTTTGATAACAAATAAGTTTTTCTAATAGCAATCTCAGAAGTCTCCAGAAGGAAGATGGGGCCCCAACAACAACAACTCTACCCAATCCAGAATGATGCCATGGTAATCATCATCATACTACACTTCTTGACAGAATTTCAGACAATCTTACCCATTACTCTAAGACTTGCTGCAGAACCTACAGTTAGTCTTACTGAGATTTAACTATCTGAGCTCTCTCACAGTACCCAACAGAGATAACATCACCCCCTAAACAGCAGGAAGCAATTCTAAGAAAACGATGCCCCTTCTCCCTTAGGTTTCATAATTCTCAGGGTTATGGATGATGGTTATAGGGTTGGGGGTGGAAGAAAATGTTAAACTCAGTATTCTAAAAAAAGAGAGAGAGAGAGAGAGAGAGAGAGAGAGAGAGAGAGAGAGAGAGAGAAAAGGGAAAAGAAGAAATGGAATGGATAGGTATAAAATATTATGGTAGATTATTGTATATACTAGTAAACAAATTTAGTAAAATAGCAGCCTTAAATAATTTGCACTGTTATGGATTCTTATATGGTGATAAAAATGTAAACTATTTTTATATTCCTATTTAAGATAATTTGTATATTGATACAAATACGGAACTATATTTGTTATAATGTACATATATTTCTACTCTTATTTGAAATATTTGTATATTGATACAAATGTAAATTTATATCTGTCATACTTTATGTATGTTCTATTTCTGTTTAGGATATTCGGTATATTGATATATATTTAAGATTATTGTCATATTGCATATCGCACTACATACTCCTACCTCTGTTATAAATATTGATATATATTTAAGATTATTGTCATATTGCATATTGCACTATATACTCCTACCTCTGTTATAAACATCTTGTGTATTGTCACAGTTTTGAAGTCATCGTTCTTTACCATACATTTGCTTATAGACTGTTTACCTTGTTTACGTGAAGCCTTAGTCCTTAGGTTATTTCGGTAGATAAGATTTATAGATTTATAGTCACCTATGCTTGTCATCTCTATAGTTCCCTTAGTTAGGTTATCCAGATTTACAGATACATAGATCAGATGGACAGGTAATCTTCAAACACTTCATAGACCTAGAGAAAATGGCATTTAAATAACTTAGAATTCTGTTGATGTGAGACACAATTGCTCCTGGCTGCACCAATTTGATCCTGAGAGAATGTTGGGCTTCTAAGACATTTCCATTTGGAAGTTTGTCTTCTTGGCACAAAAAGGCCTACTGGTCAAGGACCTGCCCTTGCCTCGATGGCTGACAGTACAAATGCAATGCTGTCTTTTCTGGACAAGCGGGACACAAGGAAAGCGACCACTGTACTCTGCCAAGACAGGGTAAGATGGTCTTTCAGAATTCCCGCTTCTGAAAATGGTCTGTCAGATACTTTAGGCCTGTAGCCAATTTGAATGCACCAACAATGCTGAGAAACATTATGTGACTGTCCAGGCTGCCAGCTGTCTCGGTCTACTCTTGCAAGATTTCTGAAAGTTGCTTGCATCCATCTACCATTTCTCAGGTACCATTATATTCCTTCTCAGGTCTTTGATGGGATTGAAGACTAGCAGTTATAGTTACAACTTAGTAGATAGAACATATTAAGTATTAGATTCAGGTTCTTTAGGATAGGACACCTTTTGGAATGATCTTTGTAACATGCCATTTACCTATGCTCTATACTTCTCTGGATTTTAGTATGTGTTTCTTGCTTGATATTGTTTGCATTGATTGTAGTTCCATCTTATCTAGGTCATTATCCCTCATTATTCCTGGAAAATATTTGATAACTATTCCTTTGTATATAGTCTTGTATTAGGTTAGAACCTTCTTATTTAGACAAAAAGGGGGAGATGTAGTGGGTAGCCATTCCAGCTTTGATCTGGAAGTTCCAACCCCCACTGAGACTTCGGCAACTGTCACGCCTACAAGGCAGGGCCAAGGGAGGCGCCTGGAGACCTGAGATCTGGATGGGCTGAGCTCTCACTCGGTTCCGGGACCTTGGACTGTGAAGGTGGGCCAAGCAGAGCTCCAGAGAACACCGCTGGACTGCAATACACCTTCCCCAGACCCCGCGACCTACCTATCCCTTATCTTGTAAGTTATGCCATTAAATAAATCTTTTAACTACGTGGAGTGGCCTTAATAATTTCACCAATACCCAGAGCTCATGGGGCATCTAGCCTGGCTAATGCATCTGTGAAGAGACACTCAAGTAAAGTGGTAGGGTGATGACTGACTCTCCAATCCCATCTGTGCACTGTGGCAAATGCACACCCACTCACACGGACACACACACACACACACACACACACACACACACACACACACACTTTTGATTTTGAAAAATAAATTTAGTGAGGTAAGAAGGGACTTCTCAAGTTCTTTTCTTGTAATGATATTCTCAGATATGGGGTTCAAATATAGCTTCACAGTGAACTGACTTTTTTGGTTGCTTTTCTTCTGTTTGAGGAGTTTTAATATGTAAGTATTGCATTCTGAAAGCTTGCCACATGGTGGTACACATCTGTAGTCCTTGCACTTGGGAGGTGGAGTCAGGAGGAACAGGAGTACAAGGCCAGACTCAGCTACTTGGTAAGTTAAGGGACAGCCTGGGCTTTCTGAGACCTTCTCTGAAAAAACAAACAAACAAACAAACAAAAACAAAACAAAACAAAAGCAAAAACTCAAAAACAACAAACAACAAAAGGAAATGTTTAAAGGTGTTAACATCAAAACTGTGGGAAAGAATTCACTTCATTTACAGACACTGGATTTTTTTAAAGGTTAATTTTTATTAAGGAAGATTTAAAACTTTAATTATGTGTATGTGCGTGGGTTTGTGCACATGACTGCTGGTGGCCTCAGATCCCCTGGAATTGGGGTTACAGATAGTTGTGAGCCACCAGATGTGGGTGATGAGGACTGAACTCAGGTCTGCAACAGCTGCAGATGTTCTTAACTGCTGAGCTATTGCTCTAGCCCCTACGCAGTGGGCTCTTGATAATTTAAATTTATTGTTGGGGAAGTTGTTAGTTTTTATTTCCTTTCTGCTTGTCAATCCACCTAGAATTTCAAATATGTGGATGTGAAATTATTTATACCACATTTCATATTGTTAAAATTTTAATGACTCCATTTCTAGTATTAATATCTTTTCAGTTTTTCTCCTGATGGTTATCAAATCTAAACAGTTTATAAAATTTAGTTTAAAATTTTATTTTATTTTATTTTTAAATTGTCTTGGTGTTTTGCTGGATGTATATTTATGCACCATGTGTATGCAGTGTCCACAAAGGTCAGAAGGGGGTGTCAGATCCCCCTGGAACTAGAGTTACAAATTGTTGTGAGACTCCACATAGGTGCTGGGAATTGAACCTGGGTCCTTTGGAAGAGCAGCCAGTGCTCTTCACCACTGATTCGTCATTCCAGCCCCCAAATTTAGTTTTTAGTATTCTCATTTTTCATTATCTTGTTTTCTTGTAATTTTCTGAAGATATTCTCTTGGTAATAATCTCTTCCCCTTTACTTTTGTTGTATTTGATTTTCCATTATTTTTTTCTAGTTTTAGATGAAACTCTCATTTGTAGAACTTCAGCTTTTCTTTTTTAAACACAACAAAAACACGTATGCCACGTGGACATACTATTTAGCTTGTAGATTTCTTTCTGAAGGTAATTTTATCTGCATTCTACCATATGTGAGCAGTGATATTTTCAATCCAGGAGTTTTCGTAATGCGTGTTTTGTCTCTCTTTTTAATTGTGTGTGTGTGTGTGTGTGTGTGTGTGTGTGTGTGTGTGTGCACATGCGTGTTTGTGGGTGTGCACATGCATATGTGTGCATGGATGTGTATGCATGCTTGTGTGTGTACATGTGACAGTCAGAGTTCAACCTCAGGTGCATTCCTCATGAATAATTTATCTTGTTTTATAATATATTGTCTCTCTGAGGCTTGCTGATTAGGCTAGGCTGGCTGGCCAGGGAGTGCCAGGGATTTGCCTGTTTCTGTCTGGCCAGTGCTCTAATTACAGGCCATCACCACATGTGGCTTTTTATGTGATTGTTTAGAATCTACTTAAGTCCTCATGTTTACGGGCAAGTACTCACTAAGCCATCTCCCTAACCCCATTCTCTCTTCTTTAGCCTATGGCTTGTTGAAAAGATATTAGATTTACAAGGATTCAACCAACCCCAACATAGACTACTGAATAAAATGTTAGGGAAGGGGTTTATCATCTCTCCCTCCACTCTAGGTTAAAAACCAAAGATAAAAGAGAACTTTAGAACAACCACAGCAAAACAAAATTTTGGATGGGATGTCTGTATCACACCCCCTCCTCCAAAACTTAGGGAACATCTTGGAAGAGGAGGTAGAAAGACTGTAAGAGCAGAAGGGTGAGGAGGAGTATTGCAAGACTGTCTTCTGGACAAGACATGGCAGTGGCACCCATGAACTCCCAGCAGTGTGGTTGCCTGCACAAGACCTGCATAAGATCAAGGCAGCTAACATTCTAGTATGGAGACAGGAGGGCTTTATTAGCTCCCACCCCTAGCTGAGGCTACTGGCAGTTGATGGCTTTTGGGGGGAGGAAAATCAGTTTCTTTCGGGGATGTAGTCCATGGCAGGTCAACCATGTGCTAGTGGATGTATATTTGGGCAGCACTAATTGGACTCAGTGGATTATAAAAACAAACACAAGCCAACAAAGATGAAGAAGACATGAAGTTGAAAGGGGGGTTTGGGGGGAACCCATGTGTGGTGGTATTGTGTTCCCCAAAATATTGTGCACTCTAATAAACTTATCTGGGGTCAGAGAACAGAACAGCCACAATATTAAACATAGAGGTTAGGCAGTGGTAGCACACACCTTTAATCCTATCACTTGGGAGGCAATGATCCATCAGGATCTCTGTGAATTTAAAGCCACACTGGAAACAGCCAGGCATGGTGACTCACACCTTTAATCCCAGGAAGTGAGCCTTTAATCCCAGGAAGTGATAGCAGAAAGCAGAAAGGTATATAAGGTGTGAAAACCAGGAACTGGCTGGTTAAACTTTTAGGCTTTTGAGCAGCATAGTTCAGCTGAGATTCATTCTGGATGAGGACTCAGAGGCATCCAGTCTGAGGAAACAGGATCAGCTGAGGAACTGGCAAGGTGAGGTGGCTGTGGCTTGTTCTGTCTCTCTGATCTTCCAGCATTCACCCCAATAACTAGCACCGGGTTTGATTTTATTGATAAGAACTTTTAAGATTCCTGCTACATCCATGTATAAAATCACTAGAGAACAAATTTAGAAAGATTTTTGGATGGCAGGTCCTAGAAGCAGACTCTTGGAAGTGATTCTGATGTTCTGTTTGGAACAGGCGTTGAGATGGGACATGGTGCCAGCTGTGTCGAGTGACTTATTAAACTGGGACAAAGAGGGAGCAGATCAGAGACAAAACCTACTGTAGGGGCTGGGAAAATAGCTTGTCAGTAAAAATAAGTGCTATGTAACTCAATTCCCAGCACCCATGTAACATTTCAAGTGCAACTCCAAGCACCTGTAATCCCAGAACTGATTTGGCAGAGACAGGAGGGTCTCTGGGGCTTGGTAGCTAGCTAGTCTAGCCAAATTGGCAACCTCCAGGTTCAGTGAGAGATCATGTCTCAAAAAAAGGAGGTGAAGAGTGATTGAGGAAGACACCCAACATAGACCTCTAGCTTCTATACAGATTTGTACATTCACCTACACATGTATACACATGTGCACACACATGAATACACATACACACCACCACTACCATCACCAGCAGCAGCACCACCATTGTGTTTGGGAAAGTAAAAAACTTGGCTGTCCTCTATCTCTAAAGTCTATCTCATGTACTAAGGAAGAAGGGGCCTACAGAACATCCACAGACATTGACCTGAACTCTAGTTCAGTGTACATCACCATACTCAGGTAAAAGCTGAAGGGTGTCAGTGGGGATGCATTCTTAGCCTTGACAAAGCATCCAATGGCAGAGTCTGGCAATGCTGTCTAGTGGGGAAAAGCACTTGCCCTGTGAGCCTGACAACTTGAGTTTGATTCCTAGGACCTGCAAAATGTGAAAGGGGACTGATCTCCCTAAGTTGTCTTCTGATTTCCACATGCATGCCATGTGTGTTGTGCTGGTTTGAATAAGAATGGCCCTCAAAGGCCACACATATTTGGATACTTAGACTTCAGGGAGTGGCACTACTTGGGAAGGATTAGGAGGTTTGGCCTTGTTGGAGGAAGTGTGTCACTGGGAGTAGGAGTTGAAGTTTCAAAAGCCCAAGCTAGGCCAAGTTGCTCTCTTCATGCTGCCTGTACATCCAGATATATAACTCTCAGCTACTCTTCTAGCACCATTTCTGCCTGAGTGCCACCCTGCTTCCCACTACAATGATAATGGACTAAACCTCTGAACCTGTAAGCAAACCCCAATTAAATGCTTTCTTTTATAAGACTTGCTGTGGTTATGGTGTTGCTTTACATCATTAGAACAATGATCAAGACAGAAGTTGATACGAGGATTGGGGTGTTGCTGTGACAGGACTGACTATGATGTTTGTTGGAGGAATGTGGAAGACTTTCAAACTTTGGACTAGAAAAGTGGTTGGATGATTTAAATGGGGCTTAATGGGCCATCCTAATAGGAGCATGGAAGACAGTGGTGCTGCGAGCAATGTAGATTTGATAGCCTGTCTCAAGAGGTTTCAGAGGAGAAGAATATTATTAAATAGCCTAGAGACTGTTGTTCTTGTAGTATTTTGGAGAAGAATGTGGCTGCTTTCTGTTCTTGTCCAAAAAATCTGCCTGATGCTAAATTGAAGAGTTTTGGATTAATGATACTGGCAGAGGAGTTTTAAGACAGCCTAGTATTGACTGTGCTACATGGCTCTTAAGCAGATCTATAATGAAAAGGACCAAGCTGAACAAGGAAAAATACCAAATGTACAGTTTGAGGAGAAAAGGAGCACCAGGAAATGTAATGGAACGAAGTCCAGTGCTCAAGGAGATTGTGGTGGTTTCAATAAAAATGTCCCCCCACATAGGTCCCTAGGGAGTGGCACTATTAGGAGATGTGGCCTTACTGGAGTAGATATGGCTTGGTTGGAGGAAGTGTGTCACTAGGGCGTAGGCTTTGAGATTTTAAAAGCCCAAGCCAGTTCCAGTGGCTTTCTTCCTGCTGCCTCCAGATTCAGATGTAGAGCTCTCAGCTACTCTGCCAGCACCATGTCTGCCTGTGTGCGACCGTGTTTCCTGCCATGACCATGATAATAATGGAGTAAACTTCTGAAAATGTAAGCAGGCTCCAACTAAAATGATTCCTTTATAAGAGTTGCTGTGATCATGATGTCCCTTCAGAACAGTAGAACAGTGACTAAGACTTGTGTACCCTTTATAACACACACAATATGAGAAAATACATTTTATTTTTATTATTTACTTTTTCCTTTAGCTTTATGTATTTTACATGTATGGGTGTTTTGCCTGTACCATGTATGTACCTGGTGTCTTCAGAGGGCATCAGACCCCCTGGAACTAGAATTATGTGTGGTTGTAGAAACTGCCTTATTAAATTAATCAGGTTTCCAAAGACAATCATCATGTTTCTTTCATTATTGCAGCCTAGGTTATACACACACACACACACACACACACACACACACACACACACACACGCACGTAGGACTACTTGGAAAGGAGACCTACTAGAAGGAAGAAGCAGGACAAGGGAAGATATGAATGCTAATATAGTCAAATTACATGTTATATGTGAACAAATATTCATAACACCCATTGTATTATATACCAAATATACACTAATAAAATACTTTCTTTTGAAACAGTCTCTTCTGTTCACTGTGTTGCTGAGGATGACCTTGGATTTCTGATCCCCTTCCCTTCTTTTCCCAAGTGCTGGAATTATGGGTTTGTATCACCAAATACAGCGAATAATGTGCTGGAGATGAAACCCAGGCAAGCACTCTACCAATTGAGCTAAATCCCCAGATCCACTAATCAAAGACTTCTAGGAAGTACATTAGAGAGCCTTCAAGATGGCTCACTGGGCAAAGGTGCTTGCCACCAAGCCCACACAACCTTAGTTTAATTCCCAAGAAGGTGATTACATAATTTTTTAGGTAAATTTTAAAAAGTTTCCCATTATAGGCTGGGCATAGTGGCATATGTCTTTAATCCTAGCACTTATAAGGCAGAGACAGGTGGATCTTTGTGAAGTTAAGGGCAGTCTGACCTACCTAGTGAGTTGCAGGACAGCCAGGACTACATAGAGAGACCCTGTCTCTAAAAAAGAGTTTCCATTATAGATGTGATTGATTTTAGCATGCCACCATTCATATTCATACATTTGAGTATTTTAAGGTATTAGTAATGCAAAATATTAAAGAAATTAGTTATACTGACAGTACAGTATGTATTAATGAAACTGAATCAGTTCCCACTTAGTTTCTGCTAACTTTCTATATCACACCCCAGTATCCATTCCTTTGTGGATTTTTTTGAGGTACAGTAAACCTTTTAAAACTTTCCCTTAATTCTTTTTGAAATCAGATTCCTTTTGATGCCTAGGATGGCCTTGAACTTACAATAATCCTCCTCTCGCAGCCTCCTGAGTAATTGGGTTATTTGCTTGAACCATGATGCCTCTAAAAATAAAAAAATTCTTGGTATCTTTTCTTTTTTTTAAATAATTTTTTTAATATTTTAAAATATATGTAAGGAGTTTATGTTTACAAATAGGCATATGTGTGTGAGTGCAAGTGCCCACGAAGGCCAGTGGCATTGGATCCCATGGAACTGGACTTTTATAGGCAGTTGTGAACCACCTGATGTGAGTGCTAGGAACTGAATTTGGGTCCTCTGAAAGGGCAAGCAAGTGTTCTTAACTCTAAAGCAATCTCTCCAGCCCTCATTTAAAAATGCTTATTTAATGTTTTCACATTTTATATTTCAGTATAATTATATTAATAATCCCCTTCCTTTCTTCCCTCTAGTCCCTCCCATGTTCCTGCTCCCAACTCCCCCACATGTCCTCAGACTCTCTAATTGATAGCCTCTTTCCAACATCAATGACACACACATATATGCGTACATTTACATATGTACACATACATATGTATACATTTACATTTGTATACATACATATGTATACAAATACAGCCTGTCAAGTCCATTTTTCATGTTGGTGTACCTGTTTTCAGAGCTGACCATTTTGTATTGGACAGGCAATCAGGGAGCTCATCCCCAGGAAGAGGCTAATTCTCCCTTTCAGCCTTGCCACCAGTTCTTTGTTTGTGGTGGGACCCTGTGGGATGACTCAGCCCTAACAGGCTTGTGGGCCAGCTGGCCCCAACCAGTAATAAGATACTTTCTGAGAGCCAACCTGGGTCTGTCTAAGGGCCTTAGCAACAGCAGCTGAGACATGATCTGGAGATGACCTGGACCAATGAGAGGCAGCCATGTCACACCAGCAGATGCATATTCATCAGACCTTCTGCTGGGGCAGGGGTGGAAGGTATATAAGGCTTGCCTCTTCCTGCATAAACTGAGCTTGTTGTTTCAACATTCTCCCAGAGTCTGTGTCATTGACTCTGTGCCTACTTGGCCCCTCCTCCAAAGGGAACAACAGCACAGGACCCTGCTATAGGACCCCATGATAATTTATCCTTCTGAGTTAGTATGTCTATTGATATTGCCATTGCCCAATGGCTTGTTTCAAAGACATGTCTCACCATGTCGCCCATGCCAGTTTTGAACTCTTGGGCTAAAACCATCCTTCTACCTTTGCCTCCTGGTTCCCTGAGTCTACATCAGGTTCCAGTATGCATCATTTGGAATTTCAATACTAAATTAGAAATTGAATTGGGAATATGCCATACTTTGCCATTTCTACTTATCTTCACAATACTAGATTCCCTGAGTCATTCATCTGGTAATTTCCATAATGTTTATCAACTACAAGAATTCAGTAATTGATGAGTGTCCTTTATTTCATTCTTTTTTTTTTTTTTTTTTTTTTTTGGTTTTTTGAGATGGGGTTTCTCTGTGTAGCTTTGCGCCTTTCCTGGACCTTGCTCTGTAGACCAGGCTGGCCTCGAACTCACAGAAATCTGCCTGCCTCTGCCTCCCAAGTGCTGGGATTAAAGGCATGCGCCACCACCGTCCGGCCCTTTATTTCATTCTTAAAGGTGTAAAGAACTTCAGGAAAGAGGGAATATAGTGGAAAAGAATCAGAGAGTACTCCCATATTTTTCCACAAGCTGGAACTAAAACAACATTGACTGGCTATTTGTTAACAGGGATAACTACAGGTAAGCACTAGGATTCAACAAGAAAACTCCAGCCTGGTGCTTTTTACATAATGAGATTTTTACATAATGAAATGGTCATAAAAAGAGCACCTAGCACCAATATTATGACAATATTGATGCAGGAATGGGTTATGGGGGAGAGAAGACATAGATGATAGATATATAAATAGATAGATGATTGATAGATAGATAGATGATAGATAGATAGATAGATGATAGATAGATAGATAGATAGATAGATAGATAGATGATAGATAGATATATAGATATATAGATAGATAGATAGATAGATAATAGCAAGAGTGAGAACAAGACTGAGAGTGAGAGCACTAGCTCTATTGGAGTAGAAACTAACCCCCTTCAGACTAGTCTCAAAAGACAAGACACCTGAGACCTGTCAATCAGGGTCATTTAGAGGAAGAGACCTCTGTGTTACTCAGCAGATTCTCAATGTACACTAGTAGGAGCTGGCTGAGAAAGGTCTTATTGTCTGAGCTTCTCAGAAACATCTGCCTTTTCTTATTTCTAGAATTGTCAGTGGGTGGTCACTCATGTGACAATCTTGGTTCTGGGGCACACCTCTGACATAAACCTGCTAAGAGTTCTGTACTGTGGGGAATTCAGACTTACAGAATAGGGTGAAAAGTGCTTCCCTTGAAAATGGGTGAAACTTCTCTGAGTGTGGGGGAGTATAGGGCTTCCTATGTTTTAACTTATGAGCCAAGTGTGAGGGTTCTAGGAATGAGGTTGGCAGATCATGTTTGTTCTTCCTCTCCCAGCACAGATCTTTGAAGATCTGTCACCCCTTGCCCAATTCAGAGATATTTGGAGACATACTTCCTAGGGGAACATTCGCCCTGACTCCAGGGTGATGAAAAATTTGGAAATAATCTTGTCTGGCTCATTTCAAACTCCCCACCAGCTCCTTCCAGTATGTAAAGGAGCATAGAGGAATTTCAACTACTTTCAGGTTCAGATCACTTCAGCTAGTCACCTTTTGTGCATCCAAACCTGAAAGAGACAATGTGTGAATGTTAGTGTGAAATGGCCTAGCCATTCCATGTGTGTTGCACACCACCTCAGAAGACACAGAGAGGAGCACTGATAGGCTACAGTCCTCTAAGCCCTGTGATAACATTCAAAAACACTCATGCAAAGGAAATTTATTTGCTATTAAAATTACTTTTGAATCAGTTCTCATTATGTAGCCTTGGCTGTCCTGGTACTTGTTGTGTAGAACAGGCTGGTTGTAAACTCACAGAGATCGGCCTGCCTCACCCTCCTGAGTGTGGAAGATGTGCATCACTACACTTTGCTTAACATTTTTTCTTATTAATAAACACCTTGGGCTAGGGAGATTGCTCAGTGTGTAAAGTGTTTGCAGTGTGTAAATGTGAGAATCTGAGTTCAGATGCCCAGAATCCTCATAAAAAAGGACTGTTTAATTAGAAGTAGAGAATTTCTCCACAAAACACGCACTTACCTGTCTCATTGGAAATCTCATTCTCTGGGCATGGAGTGCAGTCAAAACAACAAGCCACATTTCCTTCTGGAAGGGATTTTCTGAATCCAGGAGTACAACTTTCACTGCATACAGACTGCGGGGGAGTCTGAGGAAAATCAGATGTGAGCAAGTTGTAATTTAGAATTTTGCTTACTACTATAGTAAATACCTTGTTCATAGAACTGGATCATTAATGAATGTAGTATTTATTTATTTATTTATTTATTTGTTTGTTTGTTTGTTTGTTTGTTTGTTTGTTTGAGACAGGGTTTCTCTGTAGCTTTGCGCCTTTCCTGGAACTCACTCTGTAGCCCAGGCTGGCTTCGAATTCACAGAGATCCGCTTGCCTCTGCCTCCGGAGTGCTGGGATTAAAGGCGTGTGCCACCACCGCCTGGCATGAACATAGTTTTTGTACCCATAAATAATCAACTGATTGGATGTTGCTATAGCTTGGACATCACATGCCCCCTTAGTGGTGATGGCTTTCCACCTGTGGTGCTACTGGGACATGGTGAAGCCTTTAAGTTAAGAGATTTTGGCGTTGGAGAAATGGCTCAGCATTAATAGCATGGACTGCTCTTGCAGAGGTCCTGAATTTGGTTCCCAGAACCCACATTACATGGCTCAAAACCACCTGTAACTTCAGCTGCAGGAGATGCATCAGCCTCTTTTGGCCTCCACAGGCACCTGCACTCAACATGCAGGTAAGATAGTCCCTTCCCCCACATGCATATAAATAATGAGAAATAAAAACAAAACCTTTTTAAAAGGTGAGGAAGTTAGTGATTGGAAGCTTGCCATTGGAAGGTATATTGGGACAATGGACTAATCCTTCCTCTAGTTTTGCTACCTGGCTGCCATGACATGAGTGGCTTCTATTGCCACAAACCACACCACAGTGACTTATCACAGACTCAAAAGTAGCAGTTAAATGGGTCTCAGAAGCCATCAAACTCAACCTAAAGATACCTCAGTAATAAAAACCCACAACAGATGGTGTACATATTTTGATATGAAAAGTGTGAACATTGAGATGCATATTTGTAAATGAACATTCTAGTTACATATAGTACATAAGAAAATTCTCTTCCTTAAATCGAAAGTATAAAATTTAAAAAGCACATTCATGGTTCAAGGGATTGCTGGGTATGATGATGGATTAAAAGCTGCCTCTGCGAGATTCAGTGAAAGACAAGAGTCACAGTAAAAACCAGAGTCTACTTTGAGCAGAGAAAGAATTGAAGGAAAAATAAACAAGCCTATATGGAACTTTTCTTATATGAAAAAGACTTTTGCTTCCAAAGGAACAGCCAAGCTCGCACTGCTTCACCACCTTGCTTGCACCAGGTCAAGGACAAAAGTTGCAGCCAATGAGGCATTGTTGGACATGGACACTAGAAAAACATGCCAACCCAGGGTACAGAGATGCAAGCAGTGGATGGACTGATGCCTGGAGCAAAACTGGGTGAGCAGATGGAAGTTGAAATGAATCAGAGGAGCTTGGAGCTGAGATTCTCCCTGGCATACTGGAGACAATTGCCTGAGCAGAAAACACCCCTGTCCCTGCCTTAGTGAACTACTGTGAACTATTTCTCTGCTGTCATTCCTGTCCCTAAACCATGCACTACGCTTCTCATTCATACTTTACTCCCTCTTTTCTCATTTTCTCAATTCTGTCCTCCTTTTACTCTTTAAGTAATTATGGACAACGTTAGCTCTAAAAACTCATGAAGTTTATTTTCTCCAATCACTATTCTAGTGATGCTGTCTCTGGACCATGTTAGGGAAACAAGAATACACAAATGTCTTCTACTGCAAGTTAACATCAATATTTCTGTCAAGTCACTCACTGTATTTGTTATTGTAATTGACTCCCCCCCCCCATAAAGATGTTCTCATACTCAAGGAGTGGCATAATTAATATTGTGGAAATGGCCATTCTACCAAAAACTATTTACAGATTCAAAGCAATACCAATTAAAATCCATATTTCATTCTTTACAGAAATAGGACTATTCTAAATTTTATATGGGTCCACAAAAACAACATACAATATTTTATATATTTATTTTATTTTTAATACACCAATTATATTTAAAAAATTTATATAGAAAATTTAAAATTTCAGTATACCAAAAAAATCATAAAAACTGTCAGGCAAAATAAAAATAAAGAAAAATATGTAATATAATATAAAAACATTAAAAACTTTTTCTTACAAAATATTTTGATCATGCATCTTTCTTCCTTAAATTCCTCTCAAATCTTCCCCAACTCCCCTTTAATCCCAGCACTTGAGATCTCATGCCTTTGCTTGGGAAGCACACATGCCTTTAATCCCAGGAAGTAATATGGCAGGGTAGAGAAAGGTATATAAGGTGTGAGGAAACAGGAACTAACTCTCTTTAGACTGAGGATTTCATCAAGGTAAGAACTAGTGGCTGGCTGTTCTGCTTCTCTGATCTTTCAGCTTTCACCCTGATATCTGGCTCTGAGTTTTTTATTATAAGACCATCTAAGATTCAAACAACATCTGGCATCCAACACCATGCCCTTTCTTTCTCTCTGCTTAAAAAACAAGCAAACAAAACTGAAAACAAAACAAAACAACAACAACAAAAAAAAACTCCAAGAAACACACACGCATAAAGCAAAAGACCAATAAGACAAAAAGTGCCCAAACAAAGAAATATAATATAAAAGTTCTACAAAAATAACACTGAGTTTCTCGAGTATGGAGCCTGCTCTGAAGTGAGACTTCATTGGAAGAAATTACTATTTCCTTTGCAAGAGGGTGTCCATTGCAGATAGCATTTGATTAGGGGATCCCGAGCAAGATTTGTTTTATTATGTGTAGTTCATAGTGTTACAATTATACCTAACTCACCTCTGTAATTCCTGTGGCCCATTCTATCATGTCTGCTGTGGGATGTTCTGTATGACAAATGTGTTGCTCTGATTGGTTGGTTAATAAAACACTGATTGGCCAGTAGTCAGGCAGGAGGAAGTATAGGCAGGACAAGGAGGAGAATAATTCTGGCAAGTGGAGGGCTGAGTCAGAGACACTGCCAGCCACCACAATGACAAAGAGCATGTGAAGATGCCGGTAAGCCATGAGCCACGTGGCAAGGTATAGATTTATAGAAATGGATTAATTTAAGCTGTAAGAACAGTTAGCAAGAAGCCTATCACGGCCATATAGTTTGTTGTTGTTGTTTTGTTTTTTGTTTTTCGAGACAGGGTTTCTCTGTGTAGCTTTGCGCCTTTCCTGGAACTTACTTGGTAGCCCAGGCTGGCCTCGAACTCACAGAGATCCACCTGGCTCTGCCTCCCAAGTGCTGGGACAGTTTGTAAGCAATATAAGTCTCTGTGTTTACTTGGTTGGGTCTGACGGATGTGGGACTGGCAGGTGAGAGAGATTTGCCCTGACTGTGGGCCAGGCAGGAAAACTCTAGCTACACATGTCCTCAGATAAAGATAATTGTTGACCAAGTGGACCATATGGGGAAAACTTTCCAACTTTCACCTTAAGTCCAAGACCTTCTGGAAAGTTCCAGTAGTTGAGAATGTCATACTCTGCATTCAATTTCATTTTCTCATCCAAATTCACTAGTTCTCCAGCAGGATTAGTAAACTGCATGTCCTTCAGAAAAGGGGGCAGCTAAAAAAGATGCAATATCTTATGAAGTTGGTACAGAGTGAAGACAAATAACCAAAGTGTCGGGCAAGTCTTGTGGTGATAGATTGTGTACCTTAATAAACTTGCCTGAGTGTCAGAGGACAGAGTCAGCCACTAGATTAGACATAGAGGTCAGGCAGTGGTGGCACACACCTTTAATGCTATCACTCAGGAGGCAGAGATCCATCTGGATCTCTGTGAGTTCAAGGCCACACTGGGCTACATGAGATTGATCCAGTATAGGAAACAGAGACAGGTAGTGGTAGCACATGCCTTTAATCCCAGCACTTGAGATCTCATGCCTTTGTTTGGGAAGCACACATGCCTTTAATACCAGGAAGTAATAAGGCAGGGCAGAGAAAATTATATAAAGTGTGAGGAAACAGGAACTCACTCTCTTTAGACTGAGGACTTCGTTAAGAACTAGTGGCTGGCTATTCTGCTTCTCTGATCTTTCTGTGGTCTGGGCACTGAGAACCACCGGGTGTCCTTCTGAAACAGTTCTGCTTGCCACACACAAGCACTGAAACAAGTTCTGGTCCCATATGCCGCCTCTCCATACAGCCTCTGCTCCACTCAAGCACTGGGACAGAGTTTGGTCCAGACACTTTGAGCCTCAGCTCAGCTTACTGACCCTGAGCTGCTTTGGTGCTGCACCTCTTCCACCTGCTGGTCAAATATCGTCACTACATCTGAATACCTTCTCAGGACCCTGCCATCCGATCATCGGCTCCACCTGCTGGTCAAACATCATCACTGCATCTACAACAATTCTGATGATTGGAACTATGGTAAGCCACTTTAAAACTTTTAAACGGTAAACCAGACAAATAAACAAACAAATAAATAAGAAATGAATAAACAAACAAACAAGACCTGTATGACAAGAACTTTAAGTCTTTGAAGAAAGAAATTGAAGAAGATATCAGAAAATGGAAAAATCTCCCATGTTCTTGGATAGGGAGGATCAACATAGTAAAAAGGGAGCCAGGCGGTGGTGGCGCATGCCTTTAATCCCAGCACTTGGGAGGCAGAGGCAGGCGGATCTCTATGAGTTGGAGGCCAGCCTGGGCTACAGAGTGAGTTCCAGGAAAGACGCAAAGCTACACAGAGAAACCCTGTCTCAAAACAAAACAAAACAAACAAAAACAAAAATAAAAAACCATAGTAAAAAGGGCAATTTTACCAAAAGCAATATACAGATTCAATGCAATCCCCATCAAAATCCCAACATAGTTCTTCACAGATATGGAAAGAACAATACTCAACTTCATATGGAAAAAAAACAACAAAAAACAGGATAGCCAAAACAATCCTATACAATAAAGGAATTTCTGGAGGCATCACCATCCCTGATTTCAAACTCTACTATAGAGCTACAGTAATAAAAACAGATTGGTACTGGCATAAAAACCGACATGGGGACCAATGGAATCAAATTGAAGACCCTGACATTAATCCGCACACCTATGAACACCTGATTTTTGACAAAGAAACCAAAATTATACAATGGAAAAAAGAAAGCATCTTCAACAAATGGTGCTGGCATATCTGGATATCTACATGTAGAAGAATGCAAATAGATCCATATCTGTCACCATGCACAAAACTCAAGTCAAAGTGGATCAAAGACCTCAACATAAATGCAGTTACACTGAACCTGATAGAAGAGAGAGTAGGAAGTAGTCTTGAACACATTGGCACAGGAGATCACTTCCTAAATATAACACCAGTAGCATCGACACTGAGAGCAACAATTAACAAATTGGACCTCCTGAAATGAAGAAGCTTCTGTAAGGTGAAGGACACTGACAGTAGCCTTCAGAATGGGAAAAGATCTTCACCAATCCCACATCTGACAGACGGCTGATCTCCAAAATATATAAAGAACTCAAGAAACTAGATATCAAAATATCAAATAATCTAATTAAAAATGGGCTACAGAGCTAAACAGAGAATTCTCAACAGAAGAATCTTAGATGGCCAAAAGATGTTTAAGGAGATGTTCAACATCCTTAGCCATCAGGGAAATGCAAATCAAAATGACTCTGAGATACCATCTTACACCTGTCAGAATGGGTATGATCAAAAACACCAATGACAGCTTATGTTGTAGAGGATGTGGAGCAAGGGGAACATGCATCTCCTCTCATCAGAATGCAATCTTGTACAGCCACTCTGGAAATCAGTGTGGCAGTATCTCAGAAAATTTGGAATCAACCAACCTCAAGACCCAGCAATACCACTATTGGGCATATACTCAAAAGATGCTCAATCACACCACAAGGACATTTGCTTAACTGTTCATAGCAACAGTATTTGTAATAGTCAGAACCTGGAAACAACCTAGATGCCCTTCAACTGAAGAATGGATAAGGAAAATGTGGTACATTTATACAATGGAGTGTTATGCACTGGTAAAAAATAATATCATGAAATTTGATAGCAAATGGATGGAACTAGAAAAAATCATCCTGAGTGAGGTAACCCAGGCCCAGAAAGACAAATATGGTACGTATTCACTCATAAGTGAATATTAGATGCAAAGCAGAGGATAATCAGGCTACAATCCACAACCCCAGAGAAGCTAGGTAAAGAGGAGGACACTAAGAGAAACACACATGGATTGCCCCAGGGAGGGGAAAGGGTTAAGATCTCTGGGTAAACTGGGATTGGGGAATAGAGAGAAGGGGATGGGAGGTGGGAACATGAGGGCTTGAGATGGTCGAGTTGGGTGAGGGACAGGGAGGGAGAGCAATGAAGAGATATCTTGACAGAAAGTACCATTAAGGGATGGGGAGAAATCTGCAGATAGGAAACCCCCCAGAAACTCACAAGATTGTCCCCAGCTAAAACTGATAGCAATGGTGGAGCTGATGCTTGAACTAGCCTTCCCCTGCACTGAGATTGGTGTCTACCCTAATTGTTATCATAGAACTCTCATCCAGGGACTGATAGAAGCAGATGCAGAGACCCACAGCCTTCATTGGCCAAGATTCTGGAGTTCAGTTGAAGAGAGGGAGGAGGGATTATAGGAGCAAGGGGAGGTCAGGATCATGATGGGGAAAACCACAGAGATAGCTGATCCAAACTAGTGGGAGCTCATGGACTCCAGACTGACAGCTGGGGAGCCTGCATGGGACTGAACTAGGCCCTTTGAATGTGTTTGTGGGCCCCCTGGCAATGGGACCAGGACTTATCTCTGCTACAAGAACTGGCTTTTTAGAGCCCATTCCCTGTGGTGCGATGCCTTACTTAGCCTTGATGCAGGGGGAAGGGGCTAGGTCTGGCCCCCAACCTGGTATGCCAGCCTGTGTTGACTACCCAAGGGAGGCCTTACCCTCTATGAGGAGAGGATGGAGGTGGGAGAGGGGAGGTAGGGCAGAGCAGGAGAAGAGGAGGGAGGGGGAACAGAAAAGGAAGGAAAAAATTTTTAAAATAAAAAATTATAAAAATAAAATAACATATAAAAACTTTTAAACTATAAACCAGACTATTAAATAAATAAATAAAGTAAAAAAAATAAAGTAAAAAAATAAGGGGAAAGGACAATCTTAAAACTTTTCCCAGGTCAATGATTGGGAATACCACAATACAGGAAATTAGGACTGCTACTATGGACAGAATGGTAGCAAAACTAACTGAGGAGATAAACAACTTAGCTGGGATTGATAAAATTTTGATCATAATTTTTATCAGTCTGGAAATTCATATTAATCCTTAAAAATGGTTTAATAACTGTGCCAAATATGAGAGATACATTGAAAAGACACAGGCCTTAGAAAATGCTACTACTGATGATATGCAAGCCTTACAAATAGTTACTAAGGAGAATAATACAGTTTTGACTAACAAGATGGAGGCTTTAGAAATATTTATGATGAAGAGAACAAAAAGGTGACTGATAATATGCAAACCTTAGAAAAACTTACTAGTCAAAAGCCTTGGGAAGGGCTACTACTGATAATGTGCAAGCCTTACAAATCGTAACTAAGGAGAATAATACAATCTTGACTGACAAGATAAAAAGCTTTAGAAATACTTACTGATGAAGAGATTGAAAAGGTGACTGATACTATCAAAACTTAGAAAAGTTTACTATTCAAAATATACAAGCCTTAGAAAAGGCCACTACTGATAAATTACTAGCCTTAGAAAAATATATTAAAAGAGATAATAAAAGCATTCAGGTACAGACAGAAGAATTCAGAGGAGAACCAACCTGACCATAATCTTACAGAATTCAAGAGGAGTGGCCCAAGGTTATTAAAAAACCAATCTTGATTTATCAAGTTACCATTCAAGAAAGACCACCAGATTACAGGTATCCCCAGGTCCATACAGAAGTTAAATGGGATCCTATAGAAATGTTATATTTAAAGAGATTTAAGGAAGCAATAGTTTCCTATGGTATGTATTCATCTTACATGAGGCAGATGTTGAATACAAGGTCCACTCAGAACAAAACTATTCCAAAAGATGGGAAAGATTTAAAGTCAGCAGTATTGGAATATGGTTCTTAGAGTGGAACAGTTGGTTGAGAAAGGAAGATAAGGCCCTCAAACATTAAGATAGGGTTAGAGGTTATCAGATACTCAAGATCAAATCCTTGATGAGAGCCATTATGCTGATATCGATAGTCATGCTACATTTGATGAGCACACCTTGTCCCTATGATACAGAAGCCTTAAATGCCTGGAACAAGATTCAAGAATTAGGAAAGAGGATTGAGCCATTTACTAAAGTTATATAAGGCCCAAAATAAGCCTTCACTAAATTTTTGCAAAGGTCGACTTCAGCTGTGAATAGAGTGATATCAGATCCAAAAGTTAGACAAATATTAATTGCACCTTTGGCATTTGAAGATGCTAATTCACAGTGCAGAAGGTTAATTTGGCCTTTAAAGGCAAGATCTGCACTCATAGAGCAATGGATCCAACACACAGTCAATACTGAGTCTTATAACCATGATAATACTTGGATAGGAGAAGTGATTTCCAATGACTTAAGGAAAAATCAAAATGTCAAATGTTTTAATTGTGGCAAACAAGTTGATTTAAAAAGAAATTTTAGTAGACAGGGCATTCCTAGAAATAATGTTTCTTCTAGATGTAGCTAGAGTTTTCCTGCCTGGCTCACAGTCAGGACAAACCTTTGTCACCCACCAGTCCCACAGCCGCTGAGACCCGACCAAGTAAACATAGAGACTTATATTGGTTACAAACTGTATGGCCGTGGCAGGCTTCTTGCTAACTGTTCTTATAGCTTAAATTAATCCATTTCTATAAATCTATACCTTGCCACATGGTTCGTGGCTTACCGGCATCTTCACATGCTGCTTGTCATGGCGGCGGCTGGCAGTGTCTCCTTTCTGCCTTCCTGTTCTCTCAATTCTCCTCTCTGTTAGTCCCGCCTATACTTCCTGCCTGGCCACTGGCCAATCAGTGATTTATTTATTGACCAATCAGCAACACATTTGACATACAGATCATCCCACAGCATCTAGAGATAATAACTCACACAGAAGGCCCCAACCTTCTGGAGTATGCAGAAGATGAAGCAAAGGCTGCATCATTCATTGGACCAATGAATGCTGGTCAAAAAGAGAGAGGCAAGGCAACCGTTTACCATTGGGAAACACTTTGGGGGGCCCCTTGCAGGCCACCATGTCCAATTTGGTTCAATCATTTCCTGTCACCATAGGGGAAACTCTTCCCAAGGGCAATTAAAAGATCTAATGCCTATTGTAAAAATTCATACTGCTCTGAATGATAGACCATCTTTAGAAGATAAAACAAAAATTTCAGGAGAAACCATAGAGCAAATACTTTGGCAAACTTCTATAAATGACCAAAGACCAAAGCTAAAAAATATGAGTAAATGACAATGTAATTGAAGGTTTTGTAGACACAGAGGCAGATGTAATAATAATTGCACAAGAATCTTGGACCAAATTGGCCTCCTCAGGAGGTGAATGTTCAACTTTTAGGGATTGGAACTTTATCTCAAAACAGGAAATGGGTTGAATGTATAGATCCAGAAGGACAGAGAGGAGAATTGAAGCCATATGTGGCTAATATGGCAAGGAATTTACGGGGATGTGATTTGTTACTGCAATGGAATACCCAGACTAACATTCCTCCAATCTCAGAATTAACCCATAAATTAACATATATTTTTGGGGAAAATATTAAAAGGCATTATAAGTAACAATTACTGACGATTCAGGTTGTACAAAAATAGGGCACAACAGCTGTTGATCTTTCAGAGGTACCAATAGCCTTTAAAATGGTTAACTGACAAACCTATCTGGGTGGAACAATGCCTTTGACATCAGAAAAATTACAGGCCTTAGAACAGCTGGTACAGAAGCATCTAAAAGCTCGATATATTGAGGAATCAAACATTTCTTAAAATTCTTCTGTATTTGTTATGAAAAAGAAATCTGGAAAATGGAGATTAGTAACAGATTTAAGAGCCATAAATAAAGTAATTCAGCCAATGGACTCTTTACAGCCTGGAATTTTCCTGCCTTCTCTATTACCTAAAGGATGGTCTATTATAGTTATTGATTTAAAAGACAGTTTCTTCATTATACCTTTACAAGAAAAAGGACAGAGAAAAATTTGACTTCACAGTGTCTACCTATAATAATTCTCAGCCTGTTAAGAGATATCAATGGAAAGTTGATACAAAGGACATTAAACAGTCCCACCCTGTGCCGATATTTTGTTTAACAGTCATTGGAAATGATTTGTGTACAATTCCTTCAATCTATAATTTACCATTATATGGAAGATATCATATTTGCTGATTCAAACGTAGATACTTTAGAAAGAATGTTTGAAGAAGTAAAGAAAATTTTGCCTTGTTGGGGATTACAAATTGCTCCTGAAAAAATACAAAGAAGAGATTCTATTCATTACCTAGGATATAAAATAGGCTTACAAAGAATTCAACCCCAAAAGGTACAAATCAGGAGAGATCAATTGTGGACTAGTAATGAATTTCAGAAATTGCTAGGAGACATTAACTGGTTATGGCCCAAAATTGAATTAACAACTCAAGAACTGAGTAATTTATTTCAAACCTTATAAGATGACAAGGACTTAAATAGTCTCAGCTGAAGCTGAGAGAGAACTGGCTTTGGTATGAAAGAAATTACAGAATGCACATGTGGATTGTTTTGATCCAGAACTTGCTTGCATTCTGGTTATTTTACCTTCTATGCATTCCCCAACAAGGATTTTAATGCAGAGAGAAGGTAATATCTTAGAATGGACATATTTAATACACAGAGTTAAGAATTCAAGACATAAGAAGAAAAGGTTTTTGAATTGATTCTAAAAGGAAAATTGAGACTTCATCAATTAGCAGGAATAGACCCAGGAGAAATTGTAGTACCTTTTAATAATGGTGAAATTTCCACTTTATGAACATAAAATGAACATTGGCAAAGAGCTTGCAGTAATCTTTTGGGAGAGATTAACAACAAATATTCCAAAAGAAAGAAAATGCACTTTATAAAGAGTACTAACTAGATCCTTCCTCACATTGTATGGGGAACACCAATTCCTAGAGCCCCTACATTTTATACTCATGCAAACAAATCACAAAAGGCAGGTTATAAATCAGGACATTTTAATAAAGTGGCTCAAATCCCTTATCACTGTTCAAAAGTCAGAATTATATGCTATTCTCATAATATTTTTAGATTTCTTAGAACCTCTTAATATAGTTACTGACTCTCAATATGCAGAAAGAGTTGTATTACATATTGAAACTGCTGAACTTTTTCTAGGTGATAAAGAATTGACTTTGTTCATTTACAATAAATAATCAGAAATAAAAACCATCCCTTATATATAAAACACATATTAGATCCCATACAGGTCTACTAAGCCTTATAGCACAATGTAATGAGGAAATTGGTCAACTATTGGTAGGAAATTTGCTAGAAACCTCAAAATTTCATTTAAAAACACTATATCAATAGCAAGGGTTTGAAAAAAGATTTTTCTATCACTTGGCAACAAGCCAAGGAAATTGTAAAAAAATATCCTACTTGTTCCATGTATAATCAAACTCTCGTAGTTCAAGAAGTAACCCAAAGGTTACTCAAAGAAATGAAATTTCACAAATGGATGTGTTTCATTTTGCAGCATTGGAAAATTAAAATATGTACACCATACCATAGATACATATTCAGGATTTCAACAGGCTACTGCTGTGGGTTCTGAAAGCTGATTTTATAATTATACATCTATTAGAAGTTATGGCCATCATGGAAATACCTGTACAAATTAAGACTGACAATGCTTCAGGATATGCCTCTAGTAAAATAAAACAGTTTTTTGCATATTACAATGTAAAGCACATTATAGGTGTACCACACAATCCAACAGTACAAGCAGTTACAAAAAATCTAATCACACTTTAAAAGAAATGCTTAATGAACAGAAAGGGGTAATAAAGACCCCCAGAGATAAATTACATAATGCTTTACTAACTTTAAATTTTCTAAATGCTAATGAGCAAGGAACAACAGCTGAGGAAAGACATTGGACAGTAGAAAAACTACTGAATTCAATCATCCTGTATACTTTAAAGATATATTGAGCTCTGAATGGAAACCAGGAAATGTGTCATTTGGGAACATTGTGTACATTGAGGAAGGGGTTTTGCTTTTGTTTCTGGAGGAGAAAAAAAGCTGTGGATACCATCAAAATTAATAAAGATTTGATTTGAACAGGAGAGACCTCTTGAAGAGGAGAGGTAATTGTTCATCAACCAATGTGGCGATTCAATCTATCAAAAAGAAAAACTCACCTAATTAAGGTCAGAGCAGGATTCTGTTTTTGTCTTTCTAGGAAAATAAAAACATCCATTTTGAGTAATTGTGGTGGTATTGTGTTCCCCAAAATATTGTGTACCCTAATAAACTTATCTGGGGTCAGAGAACAGAAAAGCCACTAAATACTTAGATAGGCAGTGGTAGCACACACCTTTAATCCTAGCATTCCAGAGGCAGAAATCCATCTGTTCAAGAATACAGCCAAGCATGTTGACTCATGCCTTTAATCCCAGAAAGCAAGCCTTTAATCCCAGGGAGTGATGGTAGAAGGCAGAAAGATATATAAGGCGTGAGGACCAGGAACTAGAAGCATTTGGCTGGTTAAGCATTTGGCTGGTTAAGCTTTTGGCTGGTTAAGCTTCAGGCTTTCAAGCAGCAGTTCAGTTGAGAGCCATTGGGATGAGGACACAGAAGCTTCCAGTCTGAGGAAACAAGACCAGCTGAGAAGTTGGCCAGGTGAGGTTAGCTGTGGCTTGTTCTGTCTCTCTAATCTTCCAGTGTTCACACCAATACCTGGCTCAGGTTTGATTTTATTAATAAGAACTTTTAAGATTCCTGCTACAAGGAATTCAAAGACATTTGGATAAATAAGCATCTAAAGAAGAGGGTAGAGCTATCAATAAAATTACCAAGAAAAAGAATAATCTGGCCTAACGGTATAATATACTTTCAACAGGGTAAAGTTTTATAAACCTTTCAAAATGTTTGTTTTTGCAGGTTTCTGCAGTCATGTTAAACAGGTAGTCTTTATGCAGTCCCAACTCAATTAAAAACTAAAGCTGGCTTTGTAATTGGAGTGTGGCGTTCTCCTTCTCTAAACCCAAGCATGTTGTTAAAAAAAATTCAGAGTCTCTGTCTCATATCAGAAGAGCCAGATGTCTGGTATGGGACAGAAAAAAACCAAAATCTAGGGACCAATCTAGGGACAAAATCTAGGGATTTATTGTCACAAATCATATACCCCTCAAATTTATTTTGACTCTTTAAAACTTTTAAGGTATAAATACTATCTCAAAATTTAAAATTTCTGTTTTGATACTAATGATATCATAAAGCACTAATTCTAACCTTAGCTCTTTTAAGCTTTGTTGACAGCAACAAATTCCTCTCTTTTGAACTGGTTCCACACCCAGTTAGCAGTTTCCATTGCCAGATATCCCACTCATCTGGAATCTCTAATATTTTGGGTTTTCCAATGAAATACATGTTTAACTTTCATAACTTTCACAATGATCTCCCTGGACCTCCATTCAAGGATCTCCCTGGACCTCCATTCAAGGATCTCCCTGACACATGTCTGGCTTCAGTGGCTTTTCTTAGTCATGGAGAGAGAATCCATAATCCCTTTCTTATATCCTTGACTCTAAAGCAAAAACTGTGTGGCCTAAGTTGCCTAGTTCTGTTGCTTGCTGGGCCTCCTTGTTGTTCAGTTACATCTGTATCAGATTTCTGTTTTTATGGTTTCCTTTATTTCTTAAGATTTTCTTTAATTACTTTTCACAAGTTGGAAGCTTATCTGGGTGGGTTCTTGCCCTGAGGTCACCACTCCCTTTATTCCATTTGACATCAAGCTTTTCTATAATCTTTTTATCACCCTGAGCACAGGACTTAGCTCCATTATACTTCCTGGTGTTTCTTTTCTCCTCAAACTGTACATTTTTATTTTTCCTTGCTTAGCTTGTTTCTTTTCCTTATAAATCTGCATAAGAGTGACCACTAATAACCACATAATAGAGTCAATACTAGGCTGTCTTGAAATCTCCTCTGCCAATGCTATTAATCTATAACTCTTGAATAAATTAAAGGCTAAGCCTAGACATTTTTTTGGACAAGGGCAGAAAGCTGCCACATTCTTTTTCAAAATATCTCAAGAATGGGCTCTAGGCCATTTACTAATAATATTCCTCTTCTCTGAAACTTCTTGAGCCAGGCCATCATAATCTACATTGCTCTCAGCACCACTGTCTTCCATGCTTCTATTAGCATGGCTCATTAAGTCCTACTTAAAGCATTTAACTGCATTTCTAATCCAAAGCCACAAAGTCCACATTCTGCCCATAAGAAGCATAGTTAGGCCTGTCACAGCAATAGCTTGCTCCTTGAGCAGGCTAAGAAAGAAAAAACAGTTAGGAGGAGTGATTAATCCTGATTACCATGGGGAAATTGGATTGCTTCTCCACAATGGACATAAGAAAGATTATGACTGAAGTGCAGGAGATTCTTTAGGGTGGGTGTCAATTAGTCAGTGAGAAACGGCAACAGCCTAGTCCAGGCAAGGTTACAAAAGGCATAGAGGTGTGGATCACATTCCTACAGGAAAAGAGCCAAAACCTGCTGAGGTGCCAGCCAAGGTTGGAGGAAAGACAGACTTGGTAATAGAAGAATACAGTGACAAATACCAGCTAAGATCACATGACCAGTTGTGGAGATGAGAATTATAATTATCTTAGGGTTTTAATTGCTATGAAGGGCTATCATGACAATGGCAACTCTTATAAAGGAAAACATTTAGTTGAGGTGGCAGTTTATAGTTTCAGAGTTTTAGTAGTCCATTATCATCATGGTGGAGAGCATGGAGGTGTACAGGCAGATATCGTTCTGGCTACATCTTGATCATAAGGCAACAGGAAGTGGAATGTGTGTCACATTGAGTGAAGTTTGAGTAAAAGAGACCTCAATGACCACCTTTACAGTGACATAGTTTCTCCAACAAGGCCACACCTACTCCAAAAAGCTATACCTCCTAATAGTGCCACTCCCTTTGGGGGCCATTTTCTTTCAAACTACCACATTCTACTCCCTGGCCCCCAATGGCATGTAGCCATACCATAATGCAAAAATGCATTTATTCCAACTTCAAAAGTTCCCACAGTCTATAACAGTCTCAAACTTGTTTCAAAGTCCAAATTCCAAAGTCTCTTCTGAGACTCATGCAATCTCTTAAAGGTAATCCCCATGTAAAATCAAAAACAAAAAGCAGATCACATACTTCCAACATATAATGGCATAGGATATACATTACTATTCCAAATGTAGGGAAGGGGACATACTGAAGAAATACTGGACCAAAGCAAGACCAAAAGTCAGCTGAGCAAATTCTAAACTCTGTATTTCCATGTCTGGTGTTGAAACATTCTTCACATTTCCAGTTCCTTTCAGCTTTGTTGACTGCAATGCACTTGTTTCTTTTGGGCTGGTTCCATTCTGTTAGCAGTTTTCCTTGGCAAGTGTCTCATGACTATGGCATCTATAACATCTTGCAGTCTCCAAGGAAATCCAGGCTTCACCTTCATAGCTTCATGCAATGGCTTCTCTATGCCTCCATTCAGGAACACTTTTGACACATGCCTGGCCTCAGCAACTTAGGTGTGGAGGCAATTCCATAACCTGTTTCTTCCATCCTTAACTCTAAAGCTGGAACCATGTGGCTGAAGCTGCCAAGTTCTGCTGCTTTCTGGGACTGAACATGGCACTTAAATTACATCTCCACCAGCTTTCTGTTTTTGGTTGTTACCTTTACTGCCTAAGTTTGGCTGTCCTTGAATTTGCTCTGTAGACCAGGCTGGCCTCAAACTCAGAGAGCCACAGTCCTCTGCCTTCCAAGTGCTGGACTTAAAGGCATGCACCACCACATGCAGCTCTAAGCTTTTCCTTAATTCTTTTTTCACAAGTTAGAAATTTAGCTAGGTGGGATCTTACCCTGAGGTCATCACTCCCTTTATTCCATTTCTTAATCTGTGTATCTCCTTGAATACAGGGTTTAGCTCTATTCCACTTCCTGGTGCCCCTTTCTCAATCTGTACATTTTGTATTTTTATTTGTTTAGCTTACTCCTTTTCATCATAAACCTTCATTAGAATTTCCACTAATAACCAAACAACAGAGTCTATACTGGGCTGTTTTGAGATTTCCTCTGCCAATGGAATTAATCCAAAACTCTTCTCTTTAGCCTCATGCAGACTCTTCTGACAAGGGCAAAACCCAGCCACATTCTTCAACAAAATATCACAAGTACAATTTCTTAGCAACATACTAAAATTCTTCTCCTCTGAAACTGTTAGGGTATGTCATGTGGGGGACCCCAGCTGGCCAGGCCAGGGTGTCCCACATGGGAGAGAAAACATGCTGTCGTACTGGGCAGATGCAGCTTTGGGTGGTGGGTGAGACGTGCCATGTGGACATGGCGGTGTCAGTGGCAGTGGACGTTCATTCACAACCGAGGCACTGCATCTGCACAGAAAGAGTTTATTAGAAAGATAGAGAGAAAGATAGGGAAAGGAGAAAGAGGAAGAGAAGAGAGGAAAAACAGAAGTGTGCACACCTCATGGTGGGGAAGGGGCGAAGAGAGAAAGAGAGAGGAAGGGGAGGGTTTTTTCCTTAAAATGACGCTTTTACATCAGGACACAGGGCGGTGGCAAGGGGCAGGATTTTAAGGGGCAGGTCAGAATATTAACATTCCTCCATTTTGATTATTATTATTATTATTTTTTTTTTGGTTTTTCGAGACAGGGTTTCTCTGTGTAGCTTTGCGCCTTTCCTGGGACTCACTTGGTAGCCCAGGCTGGCCTCGAACTCACAGAGATCCGCCTGGCTCTGCCTCCCGATTATTATTTTTAAAAAAAGGTGAGTTATGGAAGCAAGTGGGGGAACAAGGGTGCTGAATTCCTGAGACTGCTTCAAGCTGACAAGGGGTGAAGTGGGGATGGGGACACCAGGAGTCACGCACGGTGGGAGATTTCAGGTACATATGCTCCTTGAGGGAGCTGAGGAGGCAGGTTGCAGCAGCGGTAATTCAGGAGCTTGAGGGGAAATGGCAGGCCAAATCAGGAGTATAGAAACCATGGCATCTGCTTTTTCTCTGAAGGTCAAGTGGGAACAGCAAATCTGCAAAATATGCTAGAAAAATAGGTGGTATTAGAAATGGGCTCTGGAGATTGTTAGATTTCATCAGACCAGATTTCTTGATACAGTGACAGAACTTTTCCCAGGAACCTGTAAATATCTGTAAGACAGCTGGAATAGATTTACATCACAGCAAAAGGGGTAAAAATCTTAAAAATCATTTGTAGTCAATGCTATATCAGTTTATCAAAACTGCTTTTATCGATATTAAAACTTTGAACCTTTGGATTTATACTGAAACCTGTACCATAAAGTCTGTGAATAAAGTATACCTCTCTGTAATTTTAACAGGAAGCTTATTTTCCCCCTTTGCATTTGTCTCTTTTTTTATTTCTTTTCTTTATTAAGAAATTTTCTACTCACTCCACATACCATCCACAGATTCCCCCCTCCTCCCTCCTCCCACTCCCCAGCCCTCTTTCCCAAGCCACCCCACATCCCCACATCCCCCAAATCAAGGTCTCCCATTGAGAGTCAGCAGAATCTGGCACACTGAGCCTAGGCAGGTCCAAGCCCCTTCCCACTGCACCAAGGCTGTGCAAGGCATCACACCACAGGGACTGGATTCCCAGAAGCCTGCCCATAGACCAAACAGTTCGAGCCAAACAACCGTCTTCCATATCCAGAGGGCCTAGTCCACTCCCATGGGGGCTCCACAGCCACCAGTCCACAGTTCATGGGCTTCCACTAGTGTGGCCAGTCATCTCTGCATATCCTCCCATCATGACCTCAATGTCCCTCGCCTGTAGTATCTCCCCTCTCTCTCATCAATTGGATTCCCAGAGCTCAGCCTGGTGCCTGGCTGTGGATCTCTGCATCTGCTTCCACCAGTCCCTGGACAAAGGCTCTATGATGACAGCTAGGTTATTTGCTAGGCTAGTCACCAGAGTAGACCAGTTCAGGCACCCTCTGGACCACTGCCAGCAGACCAAAGTGGGGTCATCCTTGTGGATTCCTGAGAGCCTCCCCAGCACCCTGCCTCTTCACTATGTTATTTTCAGCATTATTCGTAATAGCCAGAACCTGGAAACAACCTAGATGCCCCTCAACTGAAGAATGGATAAAGAAAATGTGGAACATATACACAATGGAGTACTACTCAGCAGTAAAAAATAATGATATCACAAAATTTTAGACAAATGGATGGAACTAGAAAATATAATCTTGAGTGAGGTAACCCAGACTCAGGACAAACATAGTATTTACTCACTCATAAGTGGATACTAGAGGTGAGGGAAGGGGTGGCCAGACTGCAACCCACAACTCCAGTGAGGCTAGCTAACAGGGAAAGACCCTAGGAGGGACACATGGATGACCCAGCGAAGGAGAAGTGGATGAGATCTATATGTACTGGGTGTAGGAGGGTGGCAGAGGGTGAGGAATGGGGGGGTGAGAACATAGGGAAAAGGGAGCGTCAAGCTGGAACAGGGACAGAATGGGAGGGCAGGGAGGAAGATACCATGATAGAAGAGGACATCATGGGAACAGGAAACTTATTAATGAGCTATCAAGCTTGAAGTCTTTGGATTGGGGCTGGTTGGGGCTGTTAAACTGATACTCTAGTCATCAAACATTGTCAGATCTGAGAAGGATAAATTTAAGAAGTGAGACAGCTTTCCAGCTATCTAGGCAGCAATCCCAAGTCTCCCTGTGGTCACTGGGGGACAGATGCCCCAAAGGCAGCACTTGTCCAGCTGATAAGCCCAGAAGATCTGACAGATTTTTTTGTGTGTGAAATAGAAATTTGGGGAGGTCATCCTACATGTCTTGGCAGAGAGTAAAATTGATCCCCGTTGCTACTCTTATTCGCAGTCTGGACAGGATCTTAGCATTTTTCTGCATGGCTGTCCTTGCCATAAGCATCCAGGTGTGTAGCTAGAGTTTTCCTGCCTGGCCCACAGTCAGGACAAATCTCTGTCACCTGCCAGTCCCACAGCCACTCAGACCCAACCAAGTAAACACAGAGACTTATATTGCTTACAAACTGTATGGCCGTGGCAGGCTTCTTGCTAACTGTTCTTATAGCTTAAATTAATCCATTTCTATAAATCTATACCTTGCCATGTGGCTCGTGGCTTACCGGCATCTTCACATGCTGTTTCTCATCGTGGCGGCTGGCAGTGTCTCTCTCACTCAGCCTTCCACTTCCCAGCTTTATTCTCCTCCTTGTCCCGCCTATACTTCCTGCCTAGCGAATGGCCAATCAGTGTTTTATTTATTGACCAATCAGCAACACATTTGCCGTACAGAACATCCCACAGCACAGGTGGAAGTTCTTCTGCAGCTATCTATCTTCTTTGAGAAGATACAGGATGCTGCCTGGAGCTGACATGTCTCTCTATCATATTAAATGCCATTTTCTCAGATCTCTACAGGTGTTTGAGGACTGGGGGAACAAAATCTGTTAAATGTATTTAAATTAACTTTGAAAGTATATATATATATTAAATCTGAATATATAGGTTTCCCAGTTAGTCATGGCTTAATGAAATTAGCAAGGACAAGGAGGCATAGATTCTTAAGTCTGAATAGACCTTGAGTAAGGAGAGATATTTTTAAAGCTGTTGGCAGTGATATCTGAATCTATTACCATTTTAAGGCCCTGTAGCTGTAGTACTGATCTTTGAGTACAGCCAGATTATATTCCTGAATGTTTTATATAGAAATAATTATTTCTTAAGGTCATACAATACCTCCCTGGTTCTGCATGAAGAAGGTCAAGTGTCTCAGCCTATTGCAGAACCATTCTAGCCAATAAATATCAATTGACAATATTGGGTCCAGTTTCTTGGTATATGAATGGTCATTCAGTAGCCAATTTGTTCCCTATGTCAGGGTTCTTTTTTTAACCTTTAATCCCACCTTCTAGCCTGTCTTGGGAACAGGGAGCACAGGATGATGCACTCTCTTCCATAACTGCTTTAAGCTGAAATGGGGCACAGGTGTTCAGGACTCTGGCTAGTCAAAAGTAAGGAGGGAAACTAGGCTAGGTCAGATGACCACACACTTCTGATAAATGGGGTAATATCTAAAATTCCCAAAAATTCTACCAGGAAACTCCTACAGCTCATAAACTCCTTCAGTAATGTGGCAGGATACAAGATTAACTCAAAAAAATCAGTAGCCCTCCTATATACAAATGATAAAAGGACTGAGAAAGAACTCAGAGAAACATCACCCTTTACAATAGCCACAAATAATATAAAATATCTTGGGGTAACTCTAACTAAGCAAGTGAAGGACCTATATGACAAGAATTTCTCTGAAGAAAGAAATTGAAGAAGATATCAGAAAATGGAAAGATCTCTCATGCTCATGGATAGGTAGGATTAATATAGTAAAAATGGCAATCTTAACAAAAGCAATCTACAGATTCAATGCAATCCCCATCAAAATCGCAACACAATTCTTCACAGACCTGGAAAGAACAATACTCAACTTCATATGGAAAAACAAAAAACCCAGGATAGCCAAAAGAATCTTGTACAATAAAGCAACCTCTGGAAGCACCATGATCCCTGAATTCAAGCTCTACTAAAGAGCCATAGTAATAAAAATAGCTTGGTATTGGCATAAAAACCAACATGTGGACCAATGGAATTGAATTGAAGACCCTGGCATTAATCCACACACGTATGAATACCTAATTTTTGACAAAGAATCCAAAACTGTACAATGGAAAAAAGAAAGCATCTTCAACAAATGGTGCTGGCATAACTGGATGTCAACATGTAGAAGATTACAAATAGATCCATATCTGTCACCATGTACAAAACTCAAGTCCAAGTGGATCAAAGACCTCAACATAAATGCAGTTACACTGAACCTGACAGAAGAGAAAGTAGGAAGTAGTCTTGAACATATTGGCACCAGAGATCACTTCCTAAATATAACACCAGTAGCATAGACACTGAGAGAAACAATTAATAAATGGGATCTCTTGAAACTGAGAAGCTTTTGTAGGGCAAAGGACAAGGTCAATAGAACAAAATGACAGCCTACAGACTGGGAAAAGATCTTCACCAACCCCACATCTGGCAGAGGGCTGATATCCAGAATTTATAAAGAACTCAAGAAACTAGACATCAAAATACCTAACAGTCCAATTAAAAAATGGGCTATAGAGCTAAACAGAGAATTCTCAACATAAGAATCTCAAATGGCTGAAAGACATTTAAGGAATTGCTCAACATCCTTAGTCATCAGGGAAATGCAAATCAAAATGACTCTGAGATACAATCTTACACCTGTCAGAATGGCTAAGATAAAAAACACTGAAGACAGCTTATGTTGGAGAGGATGTGGAGCAAGGGAAACAGTCCTACGCTGTTGGTGGCAATGCAAACTTGTACAACCACTTGTATGGCAGTTTCTCAGAAAATTGAGAATCATTCTTCCTCAAGACCCAGCTATACCACTCTTGGGCATATACCCAAGGAATGCTCAATCATACCACAAGGACACATGCTCAACTATGTTCGTAGCAGCATTATTTGTAATAGCCAGAACCTGGAAACAACTTAGATGACCCTCAACTGAAGAATGGATGAAGAAAATGTAATACATATACAGAGTGGAGTACTACTCAGTGGAGAAAAACAATGACATCATGAGGTTTGCAGGCAAATGTATGGAACTAGAAAATATCATCCTGAGTGAGGTAACCCAGACTCAGAAGGACAAACATGATATGTACTCACTTATAAGTGGATACTAGATATAAAGCAAAGGATAACCAGACTGCAACCCACAGTTCCAGGGAGGCTAGCTAGTAAGGAGGACCCTAGGAAGGATGCATGGATTGCCCAGTGATGGAGAAATTGATGAGATCTACATGAGTAAACTGGGGGTGGGGTGGGGTAATGGAGAGCAAGGGATGGGAGATGAGAGCTTAGAGGAGTGGGAGGTTCAAACTGGAATGGTAACAGAGTGGGAGAGCAAGGAAAGAGATACCATGATAAGTGAAGACACCATGGGAATAGGGAGAAACAGAGTGCTAAGGAGGTTCCCAGGAATCCACAAGGATGACTCCACCATAGACTACTGGCAATAATGGAGAGGGTGCCTGAGCTGGCATACTCTGATGATCAGATGGCAGAATACCTAAATGTCATCATAGAACCCTCATCCAGTGACTGATGGAAGCAGATGCAGAGATCCATGGCTGGCTTCCAGGCAGAGCTCCAGTCCAGTCGATGAGAGAGAGGAGGGATTCTATGAGCAAGAGATATGTAGACCACAATTAGAAAAAGTACAGAGACAACTAGTCAAACTAGTGGAAACGCATGAACTGTGGACCAATAGCTGAGGATGCAAAATGAATAGAAAATCACTTAATAAAAATTATTAAAAAAGAAATATCTTAATTGGATATTTCCTTTATTTAGGAAAAACATATACTGTACTATTTTTCAAAAGAAAAAATGACACAAGATAATAGACTTTAAGTTGATAACATACAGAATACACTTTTCAGCTTACAGTAGTAGGTCAAGCCAAAACAAGAATTTGGAAAAACTTAAAAAACCTATTTATTTCTGAATACTAGAGGTGCGATGGAGGGAGGTAACATCAGAAAGTTTTTAGACAGATATGCATATTTAAATTAGAGCTGAGAATTGTTCTTAAAGCATTATAAATATCATTTTCTTTAAAAAAAATTGAGAACTAGGCATAGTGGTGCAAGCCTTTAATCCTAGCATCTAGGAAGCAGAGGGAGATCTCTGTGAGCTCAAGGTGAGCTTCATATACACAAGGTCTAGGCTAGCCAAAGCTACATAGTGAGAAGTTGGAGAGAGAGAGAGAGAGAGAGAGAGAGAGAGAGAGAGAGAGAGAGAGGACTTGAAACACAAAATTACAATTAAAAAGTTCTCATATTCATCTCAATCAAGCAAAGAGCTTTTAAAATGCATTTAGAACTTGTATTTCTGAAAAGAATAGAGGAAGAGTTTCAGTGGTACACAAAGAGGTGAAAGATGGCAAAAGAGGGCACTGAGAGGCAAAGCAAACACAACCTCAGGAATTTAGTTCCTTGGCACCAAGAGTGAAAATGGAAGCAACATCCATATGCTAAGCTATAAAAGAGAAGTACCTTTGAAATATTACCTTCAGGAGAAGCACACCTCTCTCATAAGCCATATTCAGTACTATTCACAGAAGCTAAGTTATGAAATTAACCTCAGTGTCCTTCAACAGAACTGTGAATAAAGAAAACGGGACACATATGTACAATGGCATTTTATTCAGCTATAAAGAATGAACTTGGGTCTTTGTGGGAAAATGGATGTAACTGGTGTAACTTAATAATATTAAGTGAATTAAGTCAGTCTTAGAAAGATCAATATATGTTTTTCATTGGTGAGATCTAGATTTTATATAGATACATAAAACCATATAGGTACAGATGACATGAAAGTAGACGTGAAACTGTCTGGATGATCAGAGAGGACTAACAGGATGATGGAGGCCTGAAAATGGAAAGAATAGCTGGGAATGGAGGCATACAAGGAAATACTTGCTAGAAAAGGGCCTTATGTATCCCAGTTTAGTAAATTAAAGACATTTAAAACTTCAAAAAAAGAGAGAAAGTGTGCCTCCCCCAAAAAATAAAATTAGAGATGAAAAACAGGACACTGCATCAGATTCCAATGAGAGCCAGAAGGTTATTAGTGAATATTTTGCTAATGCATATTCCAAAAAACAAAGAAATCTAGTTAAAATGGATGAGTCCTTAGACACTTGTAAAGTATAAAAACTGAATGAAGAAGAAGAACTCAAATAGCCCCATATAAAGGAAGATAAAAGGTGTAATATAAACATTTCACTGAAGCAAACCCTAAGGGTCAGATTGATTCACTGTTGAATGCTACCAAGTTTGTGAGGGATCACTAACACCAACATTCATTCAGTTCTCCCACAAACTAGGAAGGGAAACAACACTATCAAACTCATTTTAAAAAGCCATATTCCCCAATACCCACGAAATAAAAAAGAAAACAACAGAATAATCTGCCTTATAAACATGGAAGCAAAAATTCTCAACAAATTCTTTATGAATCACATTCAAGAAATGGTGTAAGTATATTTTGATTAAAATGTGTTTAAAAAATTAAAAAAAAGAATACACTAAAGAAATCCAGGTTGATTTCATCCCATAGATTCAAGATACATTTAATATATGCAAACTGATGAATATATATACAAGATGTAAATATCTTGGGGTAACTCTACCCAAGTAAATAAAAGACTTGTATGATAAAAATTATAAAACATTGAAGAAAAACTGAAGAAGATATCAGAAGATGAAATGATATCTTATGCTCATGGATTGGTAGGATTAATGTAGTAAAAAAAAGGTCATCCTAATAAAAAACAATCTACAGATTCAATGCAACCCTATTAAAATTCCACACAATTCTTCATAGAAATAGAAAGGACAATTTTCAGCTTCTTACAGAAACACACACACACACACACACACACACACACACACACACACACACAACAGTATAGCTAAAACAATTCTGAACAATAAAAGAACTTCTGGAGGTAACACCATCACAGATTTCAAGTTGTACTACAGAGCTACAGCAATGAAAGCAGCATGGTATTGGCACAAACAGATACACTGACCAATGGAATAGAATTGAAGGCCCAGAAAAAAGTCCATGTGCCTATGGACACCTGATTTTGAGAAAGAAGTTAGATATACACACTGGATAAAATACAGCATTTTCAACAAATGGTGTTGGTCAAACTACATGGCTGCATGCAGAAGAATGCAAATAGATCCATATTTATCCCCTTTCACAAAACTCAAAGTAGATCAAAGACCTCAACATGAAAGTGGATACACTGAATCTGATAGAAGACAAAGTGGAGAATAGTCTAGAACTCATTGATATAGGAAAAAGACCTTCTGACCAGAACACTGATAGTGCAGGCACTAAGATCAACAATTAATAAATGGGATATCATGAAACTGAAAAACATCTGCATGTTAATGGTCACCATCATTTGGATAAAGTGGAAATCTACAGAATGAGAAAAGATTTTTTTTTTTTGGTTTTTTGAGACAGGGTTTCTCTGTGTAGCTTTGCGCCTTTCCTGGAACTCACTTGGTAGTCCAGGCTGGCCTCGAACTCACAGAGATCCGCCTGGCTCTGCCTCCCGAGTGCTGGGATTAAAGGCGTGCGCCACCACCGCCCGGCGAGAAAAGATTTTTACCAGCTACATGTCCAATAGAAGGTTAATATCCAAAATATATAAAGAACTTAAAAAAAAAACTGGGCATCAAGAAAACAAATAATCAAAATTTTTAAATGTAGTATAGATTTAACCAGGGAATTCTCAAAAGAGGAAATTCAAATGTCTGAGAGACAGAGAAATGTTCAACATCCTTAGTCATCAGGGAAATGCAAATCAAAACTACTTTGAGATTTCATCTTACACCAGTCAGAATGACCCAGATCAATAAAACAAAAGACAGCTCACACTAGCAAGGATGTGGAGTAAGGGGAACACTCATCTATTGCTGGTGGAACTGCAAATTTGTAAACCTATATGGAAATCAGTGTGGCAGGTCCTCAGCAAGCTGGGGATCAATCTACTTCAAGATGCTGCTTTACCACTTTTGGGCATATATCCAAAGTATGCTTCATCCTACCACAGAGACACTTGTTCAACCATGTTCATTGCTGCTCTATTCACAATAGCCAGAAATTGGAAACACCCTACAACACATGAATAGCTAAAAATTGCTACATTTATGCAATGATTCTATCATCCACTAAAAAATTAAATCATGAATTTTCACATAAATAGATGGAACTAGAAAAAAATCATCCTGAGTGAGATAACTCAGACCCAGAAAGACAAATATAGTATGTATTTGCTTATATGTGGATGTTAGCTGATAAATCTTTGATAAGCAAGCTACAATAATATAACCACAATGGTTTTGTAGAAAGTAAGGTATTGGATTGAGGGAGGGATGGATCTCCCTAGGAAGGGGAAATAGAATATATGGTTATGGATGGATTGGGGTGAACTGGAATGGGATGCTCAAACAGTGACAGGGGAGGAGAGAGAGGACGAGGCAGGGAATATGAGGAGAGACAGCTAAAATGGTGAAGAATCATAAGGAAACAATACAGTAGAAGTTTCCTATAATATATACATATATGAAGGTGTTCTAAATAAAATTGCCAAATGATGGTGATACAGAGCCCCAAATGGACATCTCTTGTCACCAAATACAATATCCATACCAGGATGGGCTACATCTAATTGAGTTGTTGGCCATGGAGGGGTCCCATCACAACCCCCAAACAACCTAAGCTATTGCCAAGGCTTTTCACTGCTCTCCACAAACTGATAGTAAGACTCTATTGCTGGGGGAGTCAGGGTGGTGCTTATCTAGAGATTTCACCACTATGGACTATATTATTCATGGGACTGGAGGATATTGTGAATGCTATTAGGGGAAAAAGGTAAATACCAACCCAGCTGCAAACTCTTCCAATATACAACTGTAACCTGCTTTCAAGACATGCTGGTACAACAGAGGCATAAAGCTTTTGAGAGTAAACAACCAATGTCTGGTTTGAGTTAAGGCCCACACCATGAGATAGCATCCAATGCAGCCTAAGTGACTAATAATCTGAGGTTAGATAGTCCAGGGACCTAGATGAAAACCAAATACTACTGTTTTACTAAAAGAACATAACAACAAAATGACTCCTAATGACATTCTGCTACATTCATAGGTCTGTTCCATGCTCAGCCATCATCAGAGAAGCTTCCTCCTGCAGCAGATGGGAACAAATACAGAGTCCCACAGCCAGACAGTATGCAGAGAGTGAGAGACCTTGAAACACTTGTCCTTGTCCTAAAAGGGATGTCTCCATCAAATCCCTCCCTCTCTTCAGGGCTCAAGAACGTAGGAGCCAGAGGTGATGGAGTGTCCTAAAGATTCAAGGTCTTCTAGACATAACAGGGCTGGTGCACATATGAACTCACAGAGACTGAGGCAGCATGCACAGAGCCTGTACTCTGATTGGGTTGTAAGAGCTGAATGGAGAAGTGGATGTATGCCTTCACCCCAACCCAGAAGCCCAATTGAAATACAACCCACCTGAATTTCAGCCAAGCTCTAGGCTTCTTCTAGGACTTGATCTACCTGCAATTATCCACAGGTCCCTTCTGTACTGCCTATATCACCTCACTGTGTACCCAGACTTTCAGTGTCTTACTTCATTGTCTAGCCTGGTAAATACCACTGACCCCCTATTCCTTCCTCACAACCTACCAGATCCAGACTAGGTCCTACAAGCAGTGCACCAGCCCAGCTTGGCCTTCCCTGCCTACACTATAAAAGAGGCTTGGGCCAGGATCTTCCATAGATATCCATGAACCCACAGGAGTATATATACCACACCATATCCAAACTTTCCACCCATCCAGATCTGCCCCCACACTCCAGACATGGAATAAGAATCACATCCTGTATACCAGCCCTGTCCCCTTTGTTTATCTTACTTCATTTCACCCAAGCCATTTCCAATCTCTAGACTCAACCTAGTAGACATTGTGCTGGCACCTACCTAGAGCCTTCATCCCTACTGACTAGTGTCTATGTCATTGCACACTAGCAGAAGAGAAAGCTAAACACCAATCCAGTTACAAACTCTGTGTTCTACAATGGTGATCTGCCTGTAAGATACACTGGTGCAATTGTGTCCCAAAAGTTATGAGAGCAACCAACCAATATCTGATTAGAAATTAAGGCCAACTCTATGAGATAGAACCCATATCCAATACTGCTTGGGTGGCTAAAACCTGAGATTAGATAGCCCAGGATCCTAAGTGAAAACCAAACTTTAGTATGAATCCTAATTGGTCTTAATAATAAAAACCCGGAGTCAGGTATCAGGGTAAATGCTGAAAGATCAGAGAAGCAAAGCCATCTACTAGAGATCTTACCTCTAGCAAATCCTCAGCCAGAAAGGGCCAAACTGCTGTCTCTACCTTGCCTTATCACTTCTTCTCTCTGCCCAGCCATATTACTTCCTTTTTCCTCCTCCCAAGTGCTGGGATTAAAGGTGTGTGCCACCACTGCCTGACCTCTAGTGGCTAGCTCTACACTCTGATATCCAGGCAAGCTTTATTTGTGAGAGCACAAACAAAATATCACCACACCAAACACTACTGTTCTACTAAAAGAACATAAAAATAAAACAACTCCTTTTATGGGTTGCTGTTTTCTTGTTGGCCTTTTTTACTCTTTTGGGGACCCACCACACAGCTCCCAAATAAGTCACACACACGGAGGCTTATTCTTAATTATAAATGCCCAGGCTTAGCTTGACTTGTTTCTAGCCAGCTTCTCTTAACTTAAATATCCCATCTACCTTCTGCCTCTGGGCTTTCCCCATTCTCTTCTGTAAATATCACTTCTACTCCATGGCTGGCTGTGTAGCTGGGTGGCTGGTCCCTGGAGTCCTCCTCCTTCTCTGGCTACTTCTTTTTCCCCAGATGTCTCCTTCTACATATTCTGTCTATCTGCCAGCCCCACCTATCCTTTCTCCTGCCTTGCTATTGGCCATTCAATTATTTATTAGACCATCAGGTATAATAAAGTGACTCCTAATGACATTCTGCTGTACTCTTAGATCAGTGTCTTGATCAGCCATCATCACAAAGCTTCCTCCCACAGGAGATGGGAACAGATACAGTTACCTACAATTGGAAAATGTGCAGAGAATGGAGACCTTTGAACACTCAGTCATAAATTGGATGTCTCCATTAAATTTCTCCCCATAGGGCTCAGGAAAAGGAGGCAGAAAGATTATAGGAGTGAGACTGGACGAAGGGTACCAAGGAAACAAGGACTTCTAGGCACATCAGGAATGACACACATATGAATTCAACAGAGACCTGCAACATTCACAGGACCTCCACATGTCTAAGCCAGATAAGGTCTCAGCATTAAAAGGCAAAGTAGGCACAAGCCCCATTCCCTAATACAAAAGCCATCTCCAGTTGGTAACCACTTGCAAAGGAAAAATCAATTTTTTTCCAATGGATTCTCATTGGGTATATAAACCACACTTAAGGACAGACCTTATGCCCAGCAGTAGATGGCCAACACAAAACGAATCCAGTGATATTTTTGGAGGTTTTTTTGTTTTGTAATGCTTTGCCTGGGCATTTTTCCCCCTTAAAGATTTCTCTCTCTCCCTATCTAGCACTCTGTCTACACCCATTTATACATACATACATACATACATACATACATACATACATACATACACACATATACATACATATGTATATACACACACACACACACACATATATATATAGGTTTCTAATTTTGTTTTTATGGGTTTTATTTGTGGGTGAATGAGTGTGTTTCTATGTCTGTAAGTGTTTCTTGTACTTTGTCTTTTTTTCTGTTATTTTTCTCCTATTCTGTTATTTATCTTATATTATTATTTTAGATGCCTGCTTGTTTTCTAATAAAAGAGAAAGAAAGGGTGTGGATTTGGATGGGTGAAAAAGTGGGGAGAACCTGGGAGGAGTTGGGGGAAGCAAAACCATAATCAGAATATATTGAATGAAAAATCTATTTTCAATAAAAACCAATAACATCAAATACCAATAGCTTCAATTCTCCAATTAAAACACACAGACTGACCTGATGGATCAAGAAACAAAGTCTATATATCTTTGATTGCCAAGAGACACATATCATTTTTAAAGATAGCCACCAGCTTAGAGTAAAATGATGGACAAAATTCCTCCAATCAAACAGACACAGAAGGAAACAGGCATTGCTTAAACTAGTATCTGACAAAATAGACTTCAAACTAAAACTAATCAGAAGAGATTAAGAGAAACACTTCATTCTAATAAAGGCAACAGTTAACCAGAAGATATTACTATCCTTAGCATATATTCTCCAAAGTCTAGGGCATCCCCACTTTCTCAAATGGACAGGTCAACTGAACAAAAAATAGAGAAGCATTAGAATGCATTGACATCATACATCAAATATCCTTAACAGAGATTTACAGAATATTCTACCCAAACACCAAAGAATACACATTCTACTCAGTGGCACATGGAAACTTTTCTAAAATAGACCACATCAACCACACAAAACTAATCTTTATAAACTCAAAAAGATTGAAATTACTTCTTGTATCTTAGATGACCATAATGCAATAAAATAAAATTGATAGCAAAACATCTCTAGTAAATACACAAATTCATGGTGATTAAACAACTCATTACTGAATGATAAATGAGTCAATGAAAAAATTAAGAATTAAATAAAAAACTTCCTGGAACTAAATGAAAACAAAAACAGCACAAACAAACCTCTGGACACATTGAAAGCAGTTTTATGAGAAAATTTAAAACTCTCTGCATGTACATTAAAAATTAGGAAGAACACAAATAAATAGCTTAATGATGCAACTAAAAATTTGAAAAGAAAAACCCAAACAAAACCAAATCCAAAACCAGTCAAGGGCAATAAATGAAGAATCAGAATAGAAATCAATAAAAAAACAATCAAACAAACAAAACAACACAAAGAATAAGTGAATTAAAGAGCTGGTTCTTTGAGAAGATAAAAAGATTGACAGACTCTTGGCTCAACTAACCAAAATAAACAAAGAGAAGAACTAAATTAGCAGAATCAGGAATGAACAGGGAAACATTACAACATGGAAACCGATACTATTATGAGGAAAAATTTTACAATCTGTATTTTATTAATCTGGAAAAGTTAAAAAAAAAGATGGCTTTCTAGATTATTCCAAATCACAAAAATTAAACCAAGAAGAAGTCAACAATCTAAATAGAATAATAACAAATGAGGAGATTAAAATAGTAATGAAAAGTCTTCAGCTGAAAAAGTCCAGGGCCAAATGGATTCACAGCATAATTCTACCAGACTTTTAATCTTTCAGATCCTTCTTAAACCACTTCAAAAAAGAAAGAGAATGAGCATTCCCAAACTGTTGCAAAGCCAGTATCACTCTAATACAAAAACCAGGTAAAGACACCATATTGATTCCCAATGAACATAGACTAAAAAATAGTCAACAAAATATTTGCAAACAGAATATAACAAAAAGATCATCAATCACAACAAAGTTAGCTTTATTCTTGAAATGTAGGGATGGTTCGATGCATGTCTCAAGTCAATAAATGTAGTAAGTCACATAATGGACTTATGGGAAAAAAATCAACTGATTATCTCCATAGGTTCATAGAAAACCTTTGATAAAATCTATTATGCTTTCAAGATCAAGGTCCTAAAGAATTAGAGGGTTAGAGGGAACATACCTCAACATAATAAGAGATATGTATGAGAAAACCTACAGGCAACTGGGCAGTGATGGTACATGCCTTTAATCCCAGCACTTGGAAGGCAGGGCCATGCAGATCTCTGTGAGTTTGAGGCCAGCCTGGTCTACAGAGAGAGATCCAGGACATGCACCAAAACTACACAGAGAAACCCTGTCTTGACAAACAAAAACAAAAATGAAAAACAAACAAAAACAAAGCCCTACAGGCAACATCATCAAGCTAAATGGAGACAAGCTTCAGTAACCTCACTCAGAAACTAGTCAGGGATGTCTACCACCCCCACTCCCTTTTAATATTGTGCTTGAAGTACTAGCTAAAAGAATGAAGCAAGAGAAGGAAATTAGGGGAATACAAGTAAGCAAAGAAAAAGTCAAGCTATCATTATTTATAGACAACATAATACTATATATTAGAAATTCTCAAAATTCTACCAGAAAAGAAATGATTCAGTAATGTGGCAGGATGCAGAATCAACTTGCATAATCAGTAGCTTTTTTTGATGTACCAACAAACATACAGAGAGGAGATCATGAACACATGCCCATTTACAATAGCTTCTAGGAAAATAAACTATCTAGGAATAAACCTAACCAAGTAAATAAAGGATTTCTTTAATGAAAACTTTAAACTTCTGAAGAAGGAAAGACACTAGGAAATGAAAAGATATCTCATGCTCATGGACTGGTAGAAGTAGCTATTTGCAGATTCAATGCAATCCCAGTCAAAATCCCATCTCATTTTTCTCCAGAACAAATAAAAAATTATCCTGAAATTACAAAACAATCCTGGAAAAAAGAATGATGCTGGATGGATTACAATTCCAGATTTTAATATATATTAGAAAGTCATAGTAATAAGACATGAAACTGACACGAAACAGACATGGAGACCAATGGAACAAAATCAAATCCCAAACATGAGTACATGTAACTTTAGCAACTTAATATTTGACTAAGATGCCAAAAAAAACTATGCCAAAGAAAAGAAAGCATCTTCAACAAATGGTTCTGGGAAGCCTGGATGTCCACATGCAGAAGAATGAAATTAAATCCATTTCTATCAACTTGCACAAAAACTAAATTCAAATGGATTGAAGACCTAAATGTGAAGTCTGAAACACCAAAACTGCTAGTAGAAAACACAAGCAGTACCCTTCATGATGTAGTTGTAAGGAAAGACTCTGTTTGTCCAGGAATTAAGGCCAACAGTTGACAATTGGGCCTTCATAAAACTAAAAGTCTTCTGCACAGTAATCAACCAGGTGAAGAAAAAGTCCACAAAGTAAGAAAATCTTTGCCAACTCTACAATTGACAAAGGTTTAATACCAATACAAATACAAATAAATTAATACAAATAACTAAAAAGGCAAATATAAATAATTCAAAAATAAAGATCCTTACTATCCAGGAAGAGAATTTTCCATACACTCCTTGTACATAACCCATGCCAGAAGCTGGTATTGTGATTCTAGGTAATATGATTAGATATAATTTAGTGACAACACAGGCTGGAAGAGGATCAGGAATGGTTGAGCAATAAAGAGATAATCGAGTCTCAGAAAGGAGAAGCTGGAATGAAGAAAACTAGAATACTTTTTGTTCTTTTTGAAGCAAAGAAACTAGCGATAGAAATAATAAAAATAATTTAGAGATAATTCTTGGGACATGGAGTAGAAAGAGCAGTGTGGAGGATGTAGACAGCACTGATGTATGCACACATAGTATTTCTAGGCACTATTTATTTGAAAATAAGACAGAAAATGAAGAAACAAAAAATGAACTTACTGAAGATAGTAAGTCTCATTGCTCAGATCACCCGTCACAGAATCTAAGACAATAGTAAAAAGTAGGGAAAATGCAGCAACCACCATATCCCCATCCTTGTACACATTGGGTTTTGTCTTTGCAGCACAGTAAGAATGATCAAAGGAGTAGACATAGCTGGAATACTGCAGGACCAGGAACATGAAAAGCAAGAGCAACATGGAAGTATCTACAAAGTCTGACTATGTGTAGAGTTTGAATTTACCCAGTCAGCTGGTGTATATATATATCCCATGTATTTGTGTCCATTCATGTAAGTTCCAATTTTGTTGTTGACTATGATGGCCACTCTCATTCCCATAGCTCCTTTAACTCAGTTTTCTAATATCCCCTGGAGGATTCTGAAAAACATTCTTCCCTGGAGCGTCACATCTGGGGTCCTATTCCAGGTTTAAAAAAAAAACACAAAATGGAAAATATGTTTGAGGCTCATCTTCTCCAGTCCCAGGTGCCATAATTTCATCAAGTACCATTGACAACAGGGCTCCCTCCTGAGATGAAATCCTCCTTGAAAAACTTGACCAAGTTGGTATCAAGAAACGTTTACCTTTAGCTATGGATGAAAATGTTGTTATTAGGGATGGGGATATAGGTCAGTGGGTAGTTATGGTTTTTATTTTATCATGCACAAAGCCTTAGGTTTAATCCCAAGAATCACATTAACTGGGCATTGTTATAAACATCTGGAATCCCAGCACTGGGGGACCAAGAGGCAAGAGAATCAGGGGGTCAAGATTATCTTTATATACATAGGATGGTTGAGTTCTACCTGTACTAGAGATTCTGTCTCAAAAAGTGTTGATAAATCTGGTGTACAACTTGTGGGGCATTTTTGGGATATTTGCTGTTAATTTCTCCCACAATGTAGTAACTGACTCTCAGTATGCTGAAAGAGTAGTATTACAGGGCATGAATTCATAAAAAAGCCACTTGCCTGTGGCTTTGTAGCCACTGGCTCAGGCTGCAGCTACATGCAGCCAGAGTTACCACTCCACTGGCTAGATTTTCCTTTTCTTCCCCAAGCCCTCTGAGGGAGTCTGGAATTTTTTTCTGTTGTAGCCTCTCTGCTTCAGATTTCATAGGCCTTTGGGCTCCAAAAACCACAGGAGTTAGCCATTTTTGCATGTTCCCCCATGCAAATGGTTGGCTCTTTGGCTTCTTCCCTTTCCTGGTGGGTTGTAGTTTTCCCTGAACCCCCTCCTCAGGCTCTGCACCACTAGTTAGCTGCCTTACTTCACCATCATCTGAATTATCACTGTCAGCAGATTTGGTGAGTCAATTGGGATTTCTTAAAAAGGGTAATTAGTTTAAAAAAAAGAAAGACAGTTTTTTTTCCATATTAAAAAATGGGAAACTTTTTTCACAATGGAGGGAGTTAGGTCTCTGATAATATGCTAGATGGCTTGAAAATGGAGCGATTTAATGAAAGGATAATTAATGTAGATGGGATTTATGTAATGTAAATTATAAATATTATTTGTATGATCATTTTTGTTTTATCATTTAAAAAGTTGGTCAATATGAGTGCCAAAATAAAAGTTTTAGAAAAACTAGATCATAGAGATATTCAGACCCAGACAGAGGAGTTTAAAGGAGAACCAATCTCAGCATTGAATTATAAGATTACAGAGAAACAGCCTAAGGCTTTCAAACAGCCAATCTTAATTTATCCAGTAACCTTACAGGAACTGCCAAATGATACATATCCTCAAGACTGTAAGAACTGAATGAACTCCTGTGCAAATGTTAGATTTGAGGAGATTCAAGGAAGTGATAGTCTCATATGGCATGCATTCACCTTTTGTGAAGCAGATGTTAAATTTGTGGTCAACTTCTAATAGAATTATCCCCCTAGACTGAAGAGATTTGGTTACAACAGTTTTCAAGACTGGTCCTCAATTACAATGGAGGAGCTGGTGGAAAGATGAGGTTGAGACCATTGAACAGTGAAGTAAGGCTAGGGGTATGGAAATCTCCCAAAACAAACTTCTTGGAAGGGGAGATTATGCTAATGTACAAAGGTAATCTTTATATGATGACCACATCCTGACTTTATGCCATGCAACAGCCTTGAATGCTTGGGACAGAATTGAAGAAGTAGGAAAGAAAATTGAGTCATTTACTAAAGTCTTACTGGGCCCCAAAGAAACCTTCACTGATTTCTTACAAAGATTCACTTCAGCAGTAAATAGAATGACACTAAATTTGGAAGCAAGACAAAAGATAATTGAATCTCTAGCTTTTGAAAATACTAAAGCGCCATGCGGTGGTGGTGCCTTTAATCCCAGCATTTGGGAGGCAGATCCAGGTGGATCTCTGTGAGTTCAAGGCCAGCCTGGTCTACAAAGTGAGATCTAATACAGGCACCAAAACACCACAAAGAAACCCTGTCTCAAAAAAACCAAAAAAGAAAAAAAAAAGAAAATCTTAAAGCACAATGCAAAAGGGTAATTAGGTCTTTAAAGGTCAGCACCTTTGGAGGAGTGGATCTGAGATATAATCAAAATTGAGTCTCATGATGATGCTTGAATAGGAGAGGTGATTTCCAGAGGTTTGAAGAAAAATTGAAATGTTAAATGTTTCAATTGCAGTAAACAAAGTCACCTAAAGAGAGACGGTAAACAGGGCATGCCTAGAAACAATGTTTTTGCTAAGAATAATCCAAACAGAACATTCTCCCTTCTGGATTATGCAGAAGGTATGGCAAAGGCAGGCATTGGACTAATAAATGTAGATTAATAATGGACAGTCAAGGTTCTTTGGCTTGTTGCCAGGTTATGGAAAAAGGCTAAGCAAAGGAGATTAGATTAAAAAAAGAGAGAGAGAGAAAGAAAGAAAAGAAAAGAAGAAAAAGACAATTACTAGTTTTAAATACTTTACATTGGATTGGATTGTTTTATATTGTATACAAATTATATATATTGAAATTGATACTGTTAGAAAATGCTATGTGTATATTTCTAATTGTACTTATACTGTTCATTTAACAATGCAATTTTCTGATCCTTGAATGTTATTATTACCAACTATTAGGATATAAAGAAATGAAAGTTAGTAGTTAGACATTACAATAGAACTAGTAGTCATATTAGATATGTTTTAAAAATTGAGCAGATATATTTTAGACAGGTCATCTTCAAACCCTTCAGAGATCTATAGAATATGGCATTTAAAATGTTTTAATAACTTAGAAAATTTTTCTTTTTTGTTATGACTATGAGACATGTAGGCTCCTGGCAGTACCAATCTACTTCAGAGAAAATATGGGCATTGAAGAAACTGCGTATGGAGTTAGCTTTCATTGTGGCAAAAGTTAGCCAATGGACAACAAAGTATCCTCGAATCAACGGCTGACAAAATGGACAGACAAGACATGAAACAAAGGACTACTGATTCTTGCCAAAACAAGTGTGGTTATGGCTTTATCAAAAGTCATCTTCTGAGGCCAGGACAATATGGCACCATCTCTGAAGTGGCCTTCGCAATCCGGAAAAGGTACAGTGCCCTTTTCTTCGAAGGCTGCTGAACAGGCAGTGGGCCGATGGCTTATGATGTGCCATGGAACAGCAGCTGAAACAGTTATTCTTGAAGAGTAACTAAGCTCACGCCTCTCCATAGTAGACTGGCATTTGACAGAGGGATGTGAAGAAGAATGGGATGCTGAGATGAAGCCATATATACACAGCCAAGAAGAATGGGCAGCTGAATTAAAAAACCATCAACAATTTCCAGAATTTAAAATCCTGAATCATGACATGACACTAGTGGAATTAAGGTGTTTCTGGTACGTGGACTGCTCTCACTCAATGTGAGGCTGAACTGTTGACCTTGTGTACATCCTACTTCACAAATGAGTCTGTCAGATATGCTAAGCCTATAGGCTGAAGATGATGCCCCAGCATTGCGGAGAAACCTCAGGTGACTGTCCAGGCAGCTGACTGTTTCTGTCAACTCACAAATTTTTTGGAAGTTGCTTGCATGCACTTTCTGTTTTCATTTTTGTTAGCTAATATTATTTCTTCTTGGGTCTCTGAGGGAGTTGAAGATTAGTTAGTTATAGTTGAAGGTTAGTTAGTTATAGTTGAAGATTAATTAGGATAGAAAGTGAATTAGACACATTTTGGACTTAACAAAATAGGATAGATAATGAAATTATTTTCTCTGAATTTGTCAAATACAAATGGACTAGACATTGTTTAGACATTTATTACTTGTATATATTGTATATAGTCATTGTACTTTTGTATATAGTTTTTCTTTTGTTAGTTATAACCTTTTTTCTTTTTTTCCTTTTTATTAAAATAGAAAAGGGTGTGGTATTTTATTTGTACTGAAATGTGATTTTAATTGTATGTTAATAAATAAAGTTGCCTGGGGGTCAGAGCTATTAGAGCCATAGCAAGTGCATGGCGGCAGTGGCACACGCCTTTAAGGACCTGGAGGGCGGTACATACAGGCAGTGACGAGGCAGTCACATGTTTGGGTTTACAACCAATGAGAAGGCAGAACAGCTAGACTATATAAAGACATACACACAGGAAGTAGGTCCCTTTCAGAGAGTTCTCTTGACTGAAGAGGATCACTAAAGCGGGAAGGGTGAGGCTCTTAGCTCTGACCTCTTGGCTTTCTTCTCTGAATCAGCTCTGTGTTTCTTATTTAATAAGACGGTTGGTTACATCTACAGTAACTCTTTACCATTGGGAAAAGCATTGGGGAGAGGGGCTTTTGTGGGTCTCTGTGTCAAATTCAGTCCAGTAATTTTCTGTCACTGTGGAGGAAACTCCTTTCCAGAGCAATTAAAGAACCTAATGCCTATTGTAAGAAACCATACTACTCTGTATGATAGAACAGCTATAGAGAGAGAACAAAAAATTCAGGAGAAACCATAAAACAAATGCTTTGGCAAACTTTTATAAATGAACAAAGACCAAAATTAAAAATATGAATAAATGACATTGCCATTGAAGGTCTTGTAGACATAGGTGCAGATGTAAAAATAATTGCACCAGAATCTTGACATCCAAATTGGCCTCTTCAGGAAGTAAATGTTCAGCCTTTAGGGATTGGAACATTATCTCAGGTAAAAACAGAGCATGAGATGTGTAGAATGTACAGGTCCAGAAGGACAGAGAGGAAAATTAAAGCCATATGTGGCTAACATTACAATGAATTCATGGGGACATGATTTGCTATAGCAATGGAATACCCAGATTAACATTCCTACCATCTCAGAAAAAAGTCATAAACTAACATGTTTCTGGAAAAAAATATTAGAAGGTATTATAAAGAGCAGTCATTGACCATTCAGTTTGTACAAAGAACAAGGCACAACAGCTACTGATTTTTCAAAGTCACCAACAGCCCTAACTTTAAAATAGTTAATAGACAAGCCAGTATGGGTTCAGCACTGGCTTTAAACATCAGAGAAACTGCAGGCCTTAGAACTGCTGATAAAAGAGCAGTTAAATGGTCAGCATATTGAAGAATCAACCAGCCCTTGGAATTCTCCTGTATTTGGAAAATGGAGAATGGTAACATATCTAAGGGCTGTTAATAAGGTGATTCAGCCAATGAGATCTCTACAGTCTGGAATTCCTTTGCCTTCTTTGTTACCTAAAGAGTGGCCTCTTATAGTTATTGATTTTAAAGACTTTTTCTTCACTATACCTTTACAAGAAAAAGACAGAAAAAAATTTGCCTTCATGGTGCCTACTTATAATAATTCTCAGTCAGTTAAGAGATATCAATGGAAGATTCTCCCACAAGGAATGTTAAATAGCCCAACCATGTGCCAATATTTTGTACAACAGCCATTGGAAACAATACATAAGCAATTTTCACAATCTACAGTTTATCATTACATGGATGACATCTTACTAGCTGATTCTACTGTAGATACTTTAGAATGTTTGAAGAAGAAAAATTTGCCTTGTTGTGGATTACAAATTGCTTCTGAAAAAATACAAAGATGCTATTCAATTAATTATTTAGGATATAAAATAGGTCTACAAAATATTAGACCCCAAAAGGTGCAAATTAGAAGAGATAGATTGAGGAATCTTAATGATTTCCAAAGATTGTTAGGAGACATTTCCTATCTACAGTCCACTATTGGAGTAGAAAATCAAGAACTGATTAATTTGTTCAAAACCTTAGATGGTGATAAGGACTTCAATAGTCAAGTAAACTATCAGCTGAAACTGAAAGAGAATTGGCTTTTTGGAAAAGAAATTACAGGATGCATTACGGGGATCATTTGGTTCCAGAGCTTGATTGCAGTCTGGTTATTTTACCCTCTAAGCATTTTCCTACAGGAATATTAATGCAGAGGGAAGATATTATCTTAGAATGGATCTTTTTACCACATAAACAGAGCAAAATATTAAAAACTTATATGGAAAAGGTCTTTGAGCTTATTCTAAAATGAAAATTGAGACTTCATCAATTAGTAGGAATAGATCCAGCAGAAATTGTAGTATCTTTTACTAATATGAACTTGACAAATTATGGGCAAAAAGTGAATCTTAGGAAAGAGCTTGCAGTAATTGTTTGGGAGAGATTAACAACAAATATTCCAAAATCAAGAGAATTCCCTTTATAAAGAGAACTAATTGGATCCACATTGTTCCTGATGAGTTAAAATTAACTTCATTATTCATTCAGTTACAAGAAATAATCAGGAATAGGAATCATCCCTTATATATAAAACACACATTCGATCCCATATGGGTCTTCCAGGCCCTCTAGCACAAGGTAATAATGAAATTGGTCAACTATTGATAGGAAATGTGCTGGAGGCCTCAGAATTTCATTAAAAAAATACCATGTCAATAGTAAGGATTTGATAAAGGATTTTTCTATCACTTGTCAATAAGCCAAGGAAATTACAAGGAAATGTCCTACTTGTTCTTTATACAAATAAACTCCACCACCTGCAGGAAGTTACCCAAAAGGTACTCAAAGGAATGAAATCTGGGAGATGGATGTTTCATTTTGTAGAATTTGGAAAATTAAAATATGTACACCACACCATTGATACCTATTCAGGATTTTTAATTTGTGACTGCTTTAAGTTTTGAAAAGGCTGCTTCTGTAATCACACATTTGCTAGAAGTTATGGCCATTAGGGGTATACCTGTTCAAATTAATACTGACAATGCTCCAGCACATATCTCCAGTAAAATGAAACAATTTTATGCTTATTAAAATATAAATATTATATATTACATATATCACACAATCCTACAGGGCAAGCAGTCATAGAAAGATCAAATCAAACTCTAAAGGATATGCTAAATAAACAGAAAGGGATAATAAAGACCCCCAGAAATAGATTGCATAATGCTTTATTAACTTTTAATTTTCTAAATGCTAATGAGAAAGGAATGACAGCTGTGGAGAGACATTGGATAATGGAAAAAAACTACAGAATTAAATGAGCCTGTATACTTTAAATATGTGCTGACCTCAAAATGGAAACCAGGATATGTGTTACATTGGGGATGAGGTTTTGCTTTTGTGTCCTAAGGAGAAGAAAAGCTATAGATACCATCAAAATTGATAAAGGTTTGATTTGAACAAGAGAGGTCTCTTAATTAGAAGAGGTGATAGTTCTTCAACTGGCATGACCATTCAAATTAAATTAACTTTAAGACTAACAAATACTTCTCATTTGATCAGATATAACTTGCCTAAAAGGGAACCTCCCCAAAGTTAGGGTTAGGGCAGGGTTTTATTTTTATTTTTCAGGGGAATAAAGGCATCCAGCTAAGGAATCTGAAGATCATTGGACAAATGAGACATGTGAAGAAAAAGGACAAATCATCCAGAAAAAAATGTCCCAAGAAAAAGAATAATTTGGCCTATAACTATATCATATCTCCAACAGGATAAAATTTCATAAATCTTCCCAAATGTTTGTTTCTGCTGTTCTCTACAGACACATAATGCAAATGGTCTTTTTGTAGTCCCAGTTCAATTAAAAATTAAAGCTGGCTTTGGAGTTGGTTTGTGACTCTCTCCTTCTCTAAACCTAAGCATGCCTGTTAAAGTAAAATCCGAAATATTTGTCTCATGTCAGAAGAGCCACCTGATATGGGACAGAAGAAAAACAAAAATTTAGGGACTATTTCATTGCCACTAATCTCATGATCCTTTGGTTTTATTTTAACTCTTTAAAGCCTTCCTTAAATATTATCCCAAAACTTATAAGATTAATCTCTCTCTCTCTCTCTCTCTCTCTCTCTCTCTCTATATATATATATATATATATATATATATATATATATATATATATATATATAAAAGTCTCAACTTTTGTCATGATATTAATGGTCATATAGAGCACTAACTAGGTCTAGAAAAAGGCTTCATCTAGCTTCCTGTACATGATTTCAGGTTTGAGTCTCCATTAGGTTACTAGGAATTAAGTTTTTGTACTCTAGATATACATAACAAATATTGATCCGTTAATGTCTTTGAGATCTGTTGCATATGATATTTAAAATGTTTAAGTTTCTGCAATGAACCATGCAGTCACCTAACAGTGACCTTTGAAATCTCCAAAAGGATGATGGGACCCCACAATGACGATTCCACATGGTATATGATAACACTACTAACCTGACCAACACCACCCAAAGATTGACTTTGGACTACAAACTGCTCAGGACAATTTGAGGTGGCTAGCTAAGATAATCTAGCCTCACAGACTACTCTAACCAGGAGTTGAGACAAGCTCTGCACTTTCCCATTACACAGAGACTGGACAACAAATACTGCAGCTACCTCTCCAGGACTTCACAATTAACCCACATTTTTCTTTTCAGGATCCCCTAAAGATGCCATCACCTCCCCCCAGACAACAGGAAGTAAATTTAAGAACATGACACCCACAATCCCAAGAGGTGCAGTGGGTGGTTTTTTTGTCAATCAAACGATTATGGTTATTTGTCCTTGTTTAGATTGGTTGGTTACAAGTTGTTATTGGTAATGGTTAGGAAAAAAGCTGAACAAAGAAGTTTAGATTCAGGGTTCTTGTTTTGAAAAGAAAAAGGGGACATATAGATATGATAGGATAAAAAGGGTAGATTATTAAATCTACTTTTAAAAAAGCAATCACTAGTTCTAAATATATTACATTGATATGGATCTTTGTATATTGATACAAATTTTAGATTAATTTTGTTAGAACATACTGCACATATATTTTTAATCTTGTTCAAAGTATTGTACCTATACAACTCATTTAACAATGTAATGCAAATTTCTAGTCCTTGAAAAGTTATTACTAGCCGGGCGGTGGTGGCACACGCCTTTAATCCCAGCACTCGGGAGGCAGAGCCAGGCGGATCTCTGTGAGTTCGAGGCCAGCCTGGACTACCAAGTGAGTTCCAGGAGAGGCGCAAAGCTACACAGAGAAACCCTGTCTCGAAAAACCAAAAAAAAAAAAAAAAAGTTATTATTACAAACTAATTAGGATATAAAGAAATGCAAGTTAGTAGTGAGTCATTACAATTAAATTGTAGTCGTATTAGGCATGTTTTCAAGGTCAAATATTTTAGACAGATAGGTCCCCTTCAAACACTTCAGAAATCTACAGAATATGGCATTTAAGATGTTTTAATAACATAGCTTCTTTTTTTATAACAATGAGACATGCCTGCTACTTCAGAGATAAAGGGCATCAAAGAAACTCCACATGTAGTTTACTTTCTTTGTAGCAAAAGTTAGCCACTGGGCAAGAAAGTGCCCTTGCCTTGACTGCTGACAGTATGCTGTCCAAATGGGACAAGCAGGACATGAAAGAAAATTCTATCGAACTTGCCAAGACAAGGTAGGACAGTCCTTCAGAATGTCCTGCTTGACAGCTAAGTCTGTCAGATATTCTAGGCCTGTAGGCTAAAAGTGGATGCCCCAATGTTGCAAAGGAATCTTAGGTGACTTTTCAGGCAGCAGCTGTTTCTGTCATTTCTCACATTTTTTTGGAAGTTACATGCTTGCACTTCCTGCTTACTTAGTTAATATTATTTCTTTCTTGGGTCTCTGAGGGAGTTGAAGACTAGATATTTATAGTTTTTCTTGTTTGCCAGACTCAAAAAAGAAACTCCCTAAAGAAGTGTAAAGTGTATAAAGTTGAGAGACATCAAAAGATAGTTTTGGATGGTAATGTAAGTTAGGATAGAACGTGAATTAGGTACAAGATTTTGGACTCACCAAGATAGGACAGATAGTGGAGTATTTTCTCTGAATTTGTCAAACACAAATGGACTAGGCATTATTGATGTATTTATTGCATATATATATATATATATATATATATATATATATATTGTATATTGTATATTATGCTTATGATGAGATAAAAAGGGAGATTATGGAACCTACTTTTAAAAAGGAGCTACTTGTTTTAAATAAGATAAGTAATAAAATAATTTTGGTCTGAGTTTATCAGATGTTACTGGACTGGACATTGTTAATATATATAATGGAGTTTTTATCTGAATCTGTCAAATGTTAATGGACTAGACATCATTAATGTAATTTTTGGCTGTATATATTGTATATACTTATTGGATAGTTTTCCTTGTATTAGTTATAACCCTTTTTTAATTTTAGACAAAAAGAGAGGAAATGTGGTGGTATTGTGTTCCCCAAAATATTGTGTACCTTAATAAACTTATCTGGGGTCAGAGAACAGAAAAGTCACAAGATACTTAGGCTAGAAAATGTTAGCACACGCCTTTAATCCTAGAATTCCAGAGACAGAAATCCCTCTGGATCTAATAATGCTTTGAAATAGAGACTACTAGTTGTTTGTGTGTCTGTGTTTGTGTGTGGACATCATGTGGAGGCCAGAGGTTGAGATCAGATGTCTTCCTTAACTGCTCTCCATCTTATTTTTTTGAAACAGGGTTTCTTAGTGAAGCCCAAACTTTCTTATTTAAGTAGACCAAATGGTCAACCAGTCTCTGCCTCCCTAAGAAAGTACTGGGACTACAAGTGTTCAGATTTTTATGTCAGAACTGGGGAACTGAACTCAGGTTCTCATTATTTTATGGTCAACTGAACCATTTCCCTAGTCCCTAGAGTCTACAAGTTTTAAGATAGAAACATTTTAAATTGCTTTCAAGTGGAGACATGTCATTATTATTCTCTTGAAATGTAGTTACTACAAAGACAGAAAGGTTTTAGGTATAGAATAAACAATGAATTTCAAACACTTTTTTTGTAAAAAATATTTGTTTGTATTACTCTCTTATTTGTTGTGACATTGAATATTGAAAACAATGCCTCCTACATGATAAGCAGGTGCTTTTTCACTAAGGTATATTCCCAGTCTGTAAATTTGTATTTAGTTTCATACTATGATGTTGAAACTTTGGGTTTATTGGTTTAAATAAAAAATAATGAAGACTTTGGTTTGTACTGACTTTGGCATTGCACTGCATGATACACCCAATGCATATATGGGAGATTATCTACATTTAAACTCACCAGGTGAATAATGACTTGCCATACTCAAATCTATCTCCTAAAATCTAGAGGAATCTTATTGTTAGCTGGTGTTTGTGTTTGTCATCTCTTCAATGAACATATTAAAATTCTAATCACTGATTAAAAGGCCTTATTAGATATAGCATGTTTGTAGCTGCAATTACATTAGGGTGAGGTCCTGGGGCTGGACTCCCGGCCTATATGATAGGCATCCTATATGATTTGGAAAGATTGACAGGATGTAGATACAGAGAATGGAGTGATACAGTTGCAATGCAGGGATTGCTAATATTCCGAGTATCACCATCAGGTACTATAAAAGGCAAGAGGAATTCTATCTAGGGGTTCAGAGGATATATAGGATGGACCAGTGAATGTTCTATTTTTTTAAGTATATACCATAACTCTGAGAGAACAAACATCTTGTATTTTATGAAAGTCACATATACATTGTAAGATTGTCTTAGGGTTTCTATTGCTGTAATGAAACAGCATTACCGAAAGCAATGGGGGGGGGGGGTGTTTTATTTGGCTTACTCTTCCACATCACTGCTCATCATTGAAAGAAGACAGGACAGTAACTCAAACAGGGCAGGAACATGGAGGCAGGAGCTAACACCTGGACTCCATGCACTCCATGGAAGAGTGCTGCTTAATGGCTTGCTTCTCCTGGCTTGTTCAGCTGGCTTTCTTATAGAATCCAGGACTACCGGCTGAGGGGTAGCCCCACCCACAATGGTCTAGGCCTATCACATCTGACCTACAGCCAAATCTTATGGAGACATTTTCTCAATTTAAGCTTCCTCTTCTCTGAGGAATCTAGCCTATGTCAAGTTGACATAAAATTAGCCAGCACACTCATGACTAGGTCAAGAATCCAGTGATGGGAAACAATCACATTTTATGCTTTGCTATTAATATTTTCTGAGGACATCAGGTTTCATGGTTTCTGAGTGAAGTCTCACAAAACCTGCATCCCAAGGTCTCTTTTAACCACTTGCAGGCAGTTCCACAGTTGGAAAAGTTTCCTCTCCCAGCAGTTGCTACTGCTAATATAACTTTGGGGAGCATTCTTGTGAATAGTTTTAGCTTTAGGAACTTTCTTGGACATGTGGGTTTCAGGTTTTAGACAAGGTCTTTGATCCATTTGGAGTTTATTTTTTTTGCAGGTTGAGTGATAAGAATATAGTTTAGTTACTCTTTGCATTTTGTATTTCCTAGGATTTTCATAACTCTATCACATTCATTATCACATAAGTGAAATAACTGATAAGAATAAATACAGAAACTTTTTTGTAAGCACAAATGTCACATTTTATACTCTTTTTATACAGCATTATTTAAAACTATTTCACTCATCTTATTATGTCTGATGTATTTGTGCCAAGAACTCAGTGTTTTTTGAAAACAATGGACAGTAGCAACTCTGAAGGTGGTGTTTTTTTCTATAAAGTTTTTAAAAAATCTATTTTGAACATCATTATCAAGTATATTTTTAGAAAACATTTTTCATTATTTGAGAATTCCTTTTTTCATTATTTTTATTTAAGTTTTTTTTTCATTTTACATACCAACCACAGTTCCCCCACTCCCCTCCTTTGGCTCCCCCCACTCCCACCCCATGCACTCCTCAGAGAGAGTAAGGCCTCTTATAGGGAGTAAACAAGGTCTGGAATATCAAGTTGAGGCAGGAACAAACCCCTCCCTGGTATTAAGGCTGAGCATGGTATTCTTCCATAGGGAATGGACTCTAAAAAGCCAGTTCATGCACTAGGGATAAACCCTTGTCCCACTGCTAGTAGCCCCACAAACTACCCAAGCCACACAACTGTCACCCACATTCAGACGGCCTAGTTTGCTCCTATGCAGGTTCCCCAGCTGTCAGTCCAGAGTCAGTAGCTTGGGACAGCTTTCTCTGTGGGTTTCTCCATGATTGTAGCTAGAGTTTTCCTGCCTGGCCCACAGTCAGGACAAATCTCTCTCACCTGCCAGTCCCACAGCCTCTCAGACCCAACCAAGTAAACACAGAGACTTATATTGGTTACAAACTGTATGGCTGTGGCAGGCTTCTTGCTAACTGTTCTTACAGCTTACATTAATCCATTTCTATTAATCTATAAGTCTATACCTTGCCACGTGGCTCGTGGCTTACTGGAGTCTTCACATGCTGTTTCTCATCGTGGCGGCTGGCAGTGTCTCTCTGACTCAGGCTTCCACTTCCCAGCTTTATTCTCCTCCTTGTCCCGCCTACACTTCCTGCCTAGCCAATGGCCAAACAGTGTTTTATTTATTGACTAATCAGCAACACATTTGCCATACAGAACATCCCACAGCACATGATCTTGACTGCCTTGCTCATATAATTGCCTCCTCCCTTTCTTAGACTGGACTTTGGGAGTTCGGCCCAGTGCTTAGCTGTGGATCTCTGCATTTGCTTCCAGCAGTTACTGGATGAAGGTTCTATGATGACAATTAGGATAGTCATCAATCTGATTAGAGGGGAAGGCCAGTTCAGGCACCCTCTTCACTATTTCTTGGAGCCTTAGCTTGGGTCATCCTTGTGGATTCCTGGGAATTTCCCTAGCACCAGGTTTCTCCCCCAATAATGGCTCCCTCTATTAAGACATCTCTATCCCTCCCCCAACTTGACCGTCCCATTCCCTCATGTTCTCCTCTCCCCTGACTTTCTCCTCCTCCTTCATGCTACCAGTGTATCCAGGAGATATTATGTATTTTCCGTTCCTAGGGGGATCCATGCATGTCACTTACAGGGTCCTTGTTACCTAGTTTCTCTGGGGTTGTGGATTGTAGCCTGGTTTCCTTTGCTTTACATCTAATATCCACTTATGAGTGAGTACATGCCATGTTTGTCTTTCTGGGTCTGGGTTACCTCACTCAGGATGTTTTTCTTCCAGTTCAATCCATTTGCCTGCAAATTTCATGAGGTCATTGCTTTTTACAGCTGAGTGGTACTACATTGTGTATATGTGCCACATTTTCTTTATCCATTCTTTGGTTGAGGGGCATCTAGATTGTTTCCAGGTTCTGGCTATTATGAATAATGCTTCTATGAACATAGTTGAGCATGTGTCCTTGTGGTATGATTGAGCATTCCTTGGGTATATGCCCAAGAGTGGTATAGCTGGGTCTTGAGGTAGACTGATTCCCAATTTTCTGAGAAACTGCCATACTGATTTCCAAAGTGGTTGTACAAATTTGCACTCCCACCAATAGTGGAGGAGAGTTCCCTTTGCTCCAACATAAGCTGTCATCAGTGTTTTTGATCATAGCCATTCTGACAAGTGTAAGATGGTATCTCAGAGATGTTTTGATTTGCATTTCCCTGATGACTAAGGATGTTGAGCAATTCTTTAAATGTCTTTTGGCAATTTGAGATTCTTCTGTTGAGAATTCTGTTTAACTTTGTAGCCCCTTTTTAATTGGACTGTTAGGTATTTTGATATCTAGTTTCTTGAATTCTTTATATATTTTAGAGATCAGCCCTCTGTTAGATGTGGGGTTGGCAAAGATCTTTTCCCATTCTCTAGGCTGCCATTTGTTTTATTGACCATGTTCTTTGCACTACAAAAGCTTCTCAGTTTCAGGAGTTCCCATTTATTAATTGTTTCCCTCAGTGTCTATGCTACTGGTGTTATATTTAGGAAGTGGTCTCCTGTACCAATGCATTTAAGACTACTTCCTAATTTCTCTTCTTTCGGGTTCAGTGTAACTCGATTTATGTTGAGGTCTTTGATTCACTTGGACTTCTTTATAGGGCTGGGCATAACAGCTCATTATGCATTGCAATTCTTTGAGTCTACATTTCCCTAACCTCAACAGCCATTTTCTCTATCTGGCCTATTTATGCTGTGAGATTTCACTTTGCCTCATTCTTTCTAAGGTAGCAGTAATTGCATTAGTGTATTTTCTTTTTTATTGTATCTTTCTAGTTTTTTAAAGGTAAGAATAAATTATGCTGTGACTGCAACATACCTGAATGAGAAATACCTTAATCAACTTTTAATTTTGATTTATTATTTGATGTGTAGGAGGGTTTTGCCTGCTTGTATTTCCTTGCACCCTGTGCATGTGGTGTCCAGAGAGGTCAGAAGAGGGCAATGGATTCCATGAAGCTAGAGTTACAGGGGAATGTGAGTTGCTATTTGGGTGCTGGGATTCACACTGAGGTCCTCTGGAAGAAGAGCCAGTGCTCTTAACTTCTGAGCCATGTCCAGCAACTTACATGTGCTCAACCACCCATTTGCAAGTCCAGGTAGCTACCTACTAGTGTTCCCAGTCACCCCTAATGAGGCAGCCTAGGCCCAGCAGGTGCAAATGGCCTGGCCTCCTACTGTCAGCTCAAGGAGCCTTCAGGGTGCAGTGCCACAGCAGTGGTCAAGAAGGAGAGCAAATTCCTGGAATGCTTGTTCAACAAAAAAGTCAAACACAGCCAGCACCTCTTCTGCAGACCAGGGCAAGGGCTCCCAGATCAGCTCCAAGCACTACAGGACTAAGCTGTGGAGACCATTCAAATAAGGGAAAAATCGTCAGTCTTCACAGGGTCCACCAGCTGTACAGCCTCACTTGCTACCCCAAGTATCAGACGGAGCTGTGCTACATCTTCCACGTCAGCTTCTGCCCTATGGCACACGATGCCAATGCTAGCATTTCATTCACAAAGTAGAGAAACTGAGGAATTGAGGGGCACCTACAGAGACCTTTAATTTCTCCAGCTTCCAGTCCAGACCCCACAGCCTCCTGGGAGATCTGGAGTTGCCCCTGCTGCTCCACAGCCCCACTTCATGCATGCTGTTGCTTATCCTAGTGTTCCTTGGCTTGGTTCTGTTTCTGAGCTGCCTCTTCCTGCTCCTCAGTGAGTCCAAGGCCTCGGTGGGAGGGGCAAGGCACTGTACCTCCCTGGCGCCTGCAGTGGCAGCCACCCTGCTCTATGTCCCCAGGAACTTGGAGGACCTACTGGTCCCCAAAGCTCGTTGTGCCTTTTGCTAGGCGGCCTTGGGCCAGAGCTGAGAAGCCTCATCATGCAGCTTGCCCTCCATAACCAAAAGTTAGCAGCTGCAGCTGCAGCCTACTGCAGCAGGGGGCAGCACGGCTGCCAGGCCCCTTGCTGCCCCATGCTCAATGCCCCTGGACCTATGCTCCCTTGCTTCCCTTTGGCTTCCAGCTGCCTTGCTGTCTTTCAGAGTTGCCTGTGATCAATGCTCCCCCAACAAAATGGACTCGCTGTGGGACCCTGACATCTACCTAAGCTGCTCACTGACTTCCAGCAGCCTCAGCAGCTTAGAGTCCCCCAACCTGGACCCACACATCCTTCTGCCCGTATTCACCCACCTCTCCATCTCCAAGGACTGAGAAAACCATGCAATCTTGAAGCTCTGGAAGTAGTTTGAGGAACACTTTGACGTTTTCTTAGAATGTATAATGGTTGTAGCCTACCCAACTTTAAAGAGAAAAAAGAATGACCACATACTTTGCAGTCAGGCTCACATGTGGCATGCTTTTCTAGTTCCAGCTTAATAAACCAGCAGGAAAAAATGGTTGCTGAATCAACCAGTTCTGCTATGACATTGGTTATAAAGACTTGTAGCAATAATGGAGAAATCATCTCAGCACTTTCATAGTGCCTGAATTGCCTTAACTCTTCCTCAACCAAAAAGGTAGTTCATTAGTACATGAGAGAATTGGAATGTCAGATGGGTTCACTTGAACAAAAAGGAAAAGATTTTTACCACTTTTTTTTTCAACATTATGGTGATATTTTATTTGTATTAAAATGTTATTTGTATGTTAATAAATAAAGTTGCCCAGGGGTCAGAGCTATTAGCAAGCTATAGGAAAGCAGGGCAGTGGTGGCATACGCTTGTAATCCCAGCACTTGGTAGGCAGAGCTAGGTAAGTCTCTGTGTGTTCAGGGATACAGCCAGTATTGGATACACATGCCTTTAATCTCAATACCAATCATAGAAAACCTGGAGATCTATACAGACAGGCCGTGATGAGGCAGTCATGTGTTTGGGTTTACAACCAATGAGAAGGCAGAACAGGAACCCTATATAAAGACTTTAACACAGGGGTAGCTCTGATTCGGAGAGGTAGGACCACAGCAGGAGGAAGGGTAAGGTTTTAGCTCTTAGCTCTGACCTCTTGGCTTTCTTCTTTGCATTGGTTCTGTGTTTCTTATTTAATAAGAAGGTTGGTTACATCTACACAACATACTCTTCACTTTATGAAGAGGGCAGATCTTTGTGCTGAATTGGTCTGTAGTACATAAGTATACCTTGTTTAATGACAGTCCAAAATCTGTAACATTATTTTTCAATGTAAAAAGGCAGAAACAGTCTGCAAGGCTTTCCTTGATGGTGGATGAATTTGCAGAGGCTTAGTTGTATGTAGGCAGTTGGAGCACCCTGTGTGGACTCTGCATTACTTTGACAGAAGCAGGATTTAAATGTAATAGGATAAGCTAGCTTGAGTTTCACAGATTTTGTGAAATCAGTTCACTACAAATTGGGACTGTAGTCACTTCCCCTTTGGGTTGCAAATGATAATTAACAATTACTGTCCCTCTATGCCATTCTTATCACCCCTCCATTTGACCCTGGAAGCCTAACAATCACTGTCTGAAGAAACTCTTGCTTTCCTTTAGGGACAACACAGGAATTCAAGCCTGGTGACCTTGCTCAAACCAGGGGATTGCTATTACTTGGGTTTATAACTGAATTCCTGGGAGATTTAGGAGGAACATGGAGAACAGAGAGACGGAGAACGGAGAGGGATAAGGAGGATTTTGACCAGAGAGTACGTGTGGATGAGATGGAAGATGAGGAAGAGTCAGATGGGGAAGTACTAGCTGGTAAGAATAAGATGAAAAGGACCTAGATGAGACAGAATTAAGACGAGAGAATTAAGATAGAACTTAGAGGAAGCAGTAGATAAATATAGAGAGAAATCGGGCGGGAGGAGCTAGGCATGAGAGCAGAATAGAAGCTGTGTGGAGAGAGAACTATCACAAAATAATAAAGTGTATGGACTTAGGAGTTTCGTGTACATAGATTCATTTCTTCTCATCAAAGATTAATTATCAGCTGGTTGTCAATTCTTCCCGGACCCTGGGAGAGGACTATCGAGGGGCTGGACCCCCATAGTCACCGATATTGAAGTTATTGCTGTCTATGTTAAGGGAAAGCTATGTTAAGGGAAGTCTAACAGAGAATCCTGCCTAATTTGGACAGAGTTCTGGGAACAGTGATACTTAGAGCTGTGTAAACTTCAACCAGTAAGTAGGTTGACATTGTGAGGCATAGAGTTTAAAGGTCAGCCAACATCAACAGCCAATAAAGTAAGGAGACGGATCCTTGCATCTTATATTCAAATAAAATCTTTCTATTCATCATTTTACTATCGTTGCCCTGTGTTATATGCTATCAAATATTTTAAAAATAAGGTTTTACTCTAAAATAATTTTTCCACTTTATGTCACATTATATAGCCTATGCTGTTTTAAACTTCATTTAGAAGTACTTTTATTATACTCATAACAAACAAAAGTATAGCACCAATCTAATTGTTAATATTACTCCTATGTCTAATAGTCATTTCTTTGGCTCAGTCCATAAAGTACTTGCTGTTTAAACAAGAGGACCTGCGTTAATATCCTCAGACCCCAAGAAAATGGAGACATGCTTCTGCACTCCAGCCCTCAAGTGAGAGGGGGGTAGAAACAGGCAGACCGCATTGTTCACAGACCTGTCAGTATAGCCAATCAGTTAGCTTTATGTAAATGAGTATTTCTGTCCAAAAATAAATAAATAAATAAGGTGGAGGAAGATGACCAGAGTCATCTTGGCCTCCAGCCCTGCCCCCTTTTTCAGCTTCTAAGGAATGAGTTCAGACCATATGTACAGTATTTACCAGCAGTATGATATTCATCTCCTAATACTTGTATGTTTCCCCTTTTTCCTTTTAAAATTCCTAGGTGCCATGCTGGTAGTCTCTACATCCACATTCTGTTCTCTATGCAGAATGGTTTCCTCAGGGTTATCCGCATGAGCTCCTTGTTTGTATTTTCCTCTTCTGTAAAACCTTCCTCAGGCCCAGCTCCCTTCAACTCTCGTGTACATTACCTGTTTTTATATTAGGAAATAGTTTTTCATGATTGTGCAGTTACTTGTTTTATAATTAGGAAATATATCTTTCATTGCCTTTAGCTGGTACATTAGATGTTTTTAAATGAATAAATGAATCAATATTGGGAATCTTGGAATTTCTTCCAACAGTTTTTCAACCTTGGTCAGTAGAATCACTAAAATACATGGACTTTTAAGACTCTCTCATAAGAATAAAACTGCCATGCATTTGATGCAAAAGTAAAAATCTATTTTTCCAGAGAACCTATGATTACACCAAGGTTTTAGAAATGAACATCAGACATGAACACAGTTCTACAGGTGAAGGATATTTGTGCTCATGAGCTACATCAAGACAAGCAAGGGGAATATGGGTGGGGGTGAGGACTGGGGTGCAAACAAGTCAGGGTCAGGGTCAGGGGCATGACCCTTACTTTGAGCCTCATGCTTTAGGTCTCTAGACTAGTCTTCTATCTCTAACAAGTTAGAACACTATATGGATTAATATGTTGAAAATGCTCAAGAAGGATTGAATGCCAAGAGTTTGAACTACTGTGTGTTGCTAATTTACCACACACAGACCCTTGAAACAGCATGTGAGTCTTCAGTATGTCCTGCCTTTGTTTAATGTGAATTAATACCCATAGTAAAAATCCATAACTACAAGCATGTAAAAGAAAGAGAATGAAGGAGCTGGACAAACAAAAGACAATAAAAAGAAAAAATTCCTTTAGCAGCATGTGTGCCATAGGCTGGGAAGATCTGTTTCCGTAGCCATTAAAAGTTCCACTAATGAAGGAAGTGATTTTATACGTTGTCACTGAAGGCTGCACTCCATGGTCAATCTCATCCCTCCTTTTCTAGGTGGAAGAAACTGATACACAGAGAGGCTAAACTGCCAACCACAGGACGGAGCATTTCATAGCTGTCCCTGCTGTTCCCCCCTTGGACTTCTGGCTTTTGTACTCTTGTTCCTCAGACCTGCATTCTAGTCCTGTAACTGTGGTAATTGCAGTTCCTGGGTCAAGCCGGTAGTCTCCTTAGATAACCTTTTGAAGTTGCTCAGAAGGGGCTGTCACAGGTTCTAGGAGGAAAAGGACCAAATCAAAGTGACTTTTCCTTCTAATTAGTTCTATTTATTTTTGAAGGAGGAAGTTTGTCAAAGATCTGTTTATAGAAATCTTGCTGAAGAAGCACAGAAATTAGAGGGCAGTCAAGAAGTGTTCCCAGGGATGGGTGTGCATCAGTCCTAGGGTTAATCTCTAGCCTAATGTAATTATTGGACATACTGCTACTCATTACTTGCACGCCCCCATACCTGGCAGTTAAGGTACTTCTCTGGTCTGACCTTTAAGGAGCTCCTTCTGATCTTCAAGGAAGGACATAGCATAATGTTGAGATCCATTTGTCCAAATCTCAAAATTTTAATAATCAGGAAATCAATAGAAAAATGCATTGAAGTTATATTATTTAATAGAGTTGAAGAAATTAGAGTAGCACTTGATATGGTAAGACACTATCCAGAGCCATTGGTTGACAGTGTGAGATGGTGTTTGAATCAATGAGTGTCTGTGCATCTTTGCAAAACTGTGACAGGGAAACACAGGTTGGGGTCAGGAGGAAGTAGGATCTCCTATTGTGCGACAGATATGCTGTTTGTTGTGGAATATTATTTTAAGATGTGTTACATTTGCTTATGCTTTGGAACATTTGCTTTGTTGCATTTGTTTAACTCTGTGAAGCTGTGTTACTTTACCCATCTAAAACACCTGATTGGTCTAATAAAGAGCTAAATAGCAAGGCAGGAATAGGGGTAGGCAGGGCTGGCAGGCAGAGAGAATAAATAGGAGAAAAACATCAGAGGGATCAGAAGGAAGAGCAGGAAAAAGGAGAGGAGGATGCTAGGGGACAGCCACCTAGCCAAACAGCCGCCAAGGAGTAAGAGTGAAAGATACACAGAAGAGAAAGGAAAAGACCCAGAGGCAAAATGTAGACTGATTAAGTTAAGAAAAGCTGACTAGAAATAAGCCAAGTTAAGGCTGCATATTTATAATTAAGAATAAGCCTCCATGTTTGATTTAATTGGGAGCTTGGTGGCAGGCTCCGAAAAAAAGTAAAAGAGTAAAAACAACCTAGAACAGCTGCTGTTGAGCATATCGTGAATTAATTTCACATCTCACTGACTTGTGCAAACCCCTATGTCACAGAGTGGTTTCTTAGCATCTTCATCCCATTAAGTTTTCAGGCACAGCAACTTAGCAGTGCAAGAATTGACCTTAGCCCACAGATCTAGATAATAGTCCATTTGGGGGACATCAAGGCAGAAACTCATCTAGTCACATCACATCCATAGTCAGGAGCAGAGAGATACAAATCCAGCCATGCTGCCTGCTTGCCTTTGCTTATGTTCTAGCTTCTTTATTGTTGCACAGTTTAGGCCCCAGCCAAGGAAGTGGTTCTGCCCACTCTATGGGAAGTCTTCCATCTAATTAGCAATCTATGAAATCTCTAACAGACATGCCCAAAGCCAAGCTAAAGTAAAGAATATCTATTGGTGGAAGTATTAAGGCAATTCCACATAGTTAAAAGGGAGGTTTATTTTGTGGGGTAACTTACAAGTGAAGGGATAGATTACGGGGTCCAGGAGAGGTGAGATGCAGTCCAGTGGTGTTCTCTGGAGAACTCTGCTCGATCTACCTCCAGCGTCCAGGATCTAGGAACCAAGAGAGCCCTCACATCTGGATCTCAGGTCTTAAGGGCTCCTGTCTCGGCCCAGCCTCATAGTTGTGACAGTTACCAGAAGCCTCAATGGGGTAGTACCTCCAGGTCAAAGCTGGAACAGCTACCCACTACAAATATCCTATTGATGGTCCCTCTTCTCACTTGACTCTAGTTCGTGTCTGTCTGACGATGCAAACTCACAACCACACTGCCCCAGCATCACTGTCAGGCTTTGAGCAGTTTTCTGCCTTGCATCTAGAGTCCTGGTTATCAATCTGAGGGTCACATCTCCTTTGGGTATCATATATCGGATATCCTGCATATCAGATATTTACATTATTATCCATAATAGTAGCAAAATTAAAGTTATAAAGTAGCAATAAAACAATATTATGGTTAGGGGTCACTACAACTTGAGAAGTGTATTAAAGGATGGCAGCATTAGGATGTTTGAGAATCATTGATTCTAAGCCTCCAGTGGGACCCTAGGCTATGTTCCTAAATATGAAAGGACCTGCAAAGGAACTTCCCGAATGTCTTTTGCCCTTATGGAAACTCATGTTCTGTGTGGCAGACTCCAGCTGTCTGTTCACCTTTAGTACCCAGTGAGAGCAGATCACTTCAGGCTACTCAACCCCACTACACACATGCTGGTGACAGATTTTAGTCACACTGTGAGCTCCTCTGACCATATCACTCTCCTATGATACTTGTTCCTAGGCTGTGCCAGCCTCTTTCTCTGGCACAAACACTGCCTGGCTGATTGCTGTTTCCATAGTAAACTTACCCAGAATCCTTACATTTATTTTTGAGAGCAGTAACATCTAGTCCAGGCTGAGGGCTGGGAGAGCAGGGCTGCAAGGATCCTGCATGCAGGTTCACCTAGCTCTAAGCTCTGCAGGTGAGGCTTGGGCTGTTGCCTGAGGTCCTGGAGCTTTTGGAAGACTGGAGTTGAATAGTATGCAACAATAATACCCGAATGCATTTTCTCACCCAACTTCTGTAAGTTCGTCAAAATTTAAAGCCATTTAATCACTTATAAAGTAACTGATCACTAATTTTTATGCCCCAAATTACCTTTGTTTTAACAGTTTACAATAAATTAGCAACTCTCAACTTTATAAACTAAGGTAATTTATCCCAGTAAAAATTTCTGAGCCGGGCGCGACCATGGCTCCGTGAGGCAGCGGGGGTGGGGATCAGTTCGGAGGAGGCCTGGGGACGCTCGCTGCTGCGCTGTCTCCGCCACCCCCCCCCCCCCCCCCCCACTTCGCCGCCCCGGGCATGTTGTCCAATTGCACCAGCACCACAGCAGTGGCGGTGGCGCCGCTCAGCGCCAGCAAAACCAAGAACAAGAAGAAGCATTTCATGTGCCAGAAAGTGAAGCTATTCCGGGCCAGCGAGCTGATTCTCTGCGTCCTGATGTGGGGGGGTGAACCACACGATCAATGAGCTGAGCAATGTCCCTGTCCCTGTCATGCTAATGCCAGATGACTTCGAAGCTTACAGCAAGATCAAGGTGGACAATCATCTCTTCAATAAGGAAAATCTCCCCAGCTGCTTCAAGTTCAAGGAGTACTGTCCCATGGTGTTTCGAAACCTCAGGGAGAGGTTTGGGATTGATGACCAGGATTACCAGAACTCAGTGACACGCAGTGCCCCCATCAACAGCGACAGCCAAGGCAGGTGCGGCACGCGTTTCCTCACCACCTACGACCTGGCGTTTTGTCATCAAGACTGTGTCAAGTGAGGATGTGGCTGAGATGCACAACATCTTAAAGAAATACCACCAGTTCATAGTGGAGTGTCATGGCAATACCCTCTTGCCACAGTTCCTGGGCATGTAACGCCTGACTGTGGATGGTGTGGAAACCTACATGGTGGTCACCAGGAATGTGTTCAGTCATCGGCTGTTGCCAGAGAAGGGAGTGACGAGGAAAAAGCCAAGGATTTGCCGACATTCAAAGATAATGACTTCCTCAGCAAAGGTCAGAAGCTGCACGTGGGAGAAGAGAGTAAAAAGAACTTCCTGGAAAAACTGAAGCGAGACGTTGAGTTCCTTGCCCAGCTGAAGATCATGGACTACAGTCTACTGGTGGGCATCCACGATGTCGACTGGGCAGAGCAGGAGGAGATGGAGGTGGAGGAGTGAGCATTGGATGAGGAATGTGAGAACGACAGGGTGGGCGGTAGCCTGCTCTGCTCCTACTGCAGGCCTCCAGACAGCCCTGGCAACCTCCTCAGCTTCCCCCGCTTCTTTGGACCAGGCGAGTTCGACCCCTCTGTCGACGTCTATGCCATGAAAAGCTATGAAAGTGCCCCTAAGAAGGAGGTCTATTTCATGTTCATCATCGACATCCTCACACTGTATGATGCTAAGAAGAAAGCTGCACATGCTGCCAAAACAGTGAAACATGGGACAGGGGCTGAAATCTCCACTGTGAACCTGGAGCAGTACTCTAAACGCTTCAATGAATTCATGTCCAACATCCTGACATAGTCATCTCTACCTTCTGCCAGGGCCAGACTGCTGGACAAGGGGTCGGGGATCGGGAGAGGGAAAGGGTGTATTTGGGCTAGAAGGGAAGGTAGGGAGCAGAGGGGGGTCAAGAGGGCTTTAGTAAAGAGACTGCAGCCTGTGACACTGAGCAACTCTAGCAGGGAGGGAGGGAGGGAACGTGCTGTTGGTGCGCATGCTCACAGGATGTAGCCTTACTTCCTGCTCACCCTTGATATGCCCCTTTTGTCCCTGGTTAAACGGGCTCCCCTCTTGGTATCTTGTAACCTTTGATGATACGTTGGGTCTAGAGATGATTTTGTGGGTTTCTTTGGGTCTGAAATTCATTGCTCCAGGTTTGCTATTTCTAATGCTCTGTGTCATCACCCTAGCCACCTCCCTGTTCCTAGCAGGCTCTCAGTTTCCTTCAGTTAAGACCGGCACAGTTGCTCTGACACGGTGAGAGGAGGTCAGACACCTCAGTCAGCCATGTTTTGATCTCACCTAGAAGGACTTTTTAATTTCCTGGAGTATTGTGCATAGCTCCCTCCATGTTTCCACCTTGGATCCAAGTGAAATGTAACATTCACTCCTCCATCCTGTCCTCGCAGAACATTGCCGGTTGACCCCAACATCTTGGACCAGAGTCAGAGGCCTCAGAGGGGAACAGGTTCATCTTCATGAGATGATGAATGACCAGAAAGCAGCTGGGCCCTCAGACAGCTGGTTCTCAAAGAACCCAGTGATCACCACCCCAGCCACCTGCGCCTCCGACCTGGAATTGTGATGTCTGTCAAGCCTGCCTCCCACTGGCTCAAAGGGAACTAGAAAGCTTCTTCGAGTTTATCAGTACCCCTGTGTTTCAATGGAATCCCAGAAACTAATACGTATCAAACGGGGTCGTGTGCATCATCCATATCCTAACTCCTGACCTCTGGCGTGCAGTCACCTGTAGCTGGCATATGGTCAGGGGCAGAGCCCTAAGTACCTTAAGTACCTGGGTGCTCATTGCAGAGACACCACTCCAAGCCCCGGCCTACCGTAAAGGTGTCCCTGTGCCTGTGATTTCCCACCTGGGTAGCTTCAGCCAGCAAGGTGCTCCACCCAAGGTTGGTTGAGTCACTTGTGGATGTGACCCAGGAAAGCCTATTTGGAGACCAGATGTGGGCCTTGACCCATCCCCAGCCTCAGGGCTGATTTTCCTTGCCCTCTCACCCTTTCTGAACTTGGGATCTGCCTACAGGCCTCCTCGGAAAGAGCAACATCCTGCAGCCTCCTTCAGGATTCCGGCCCAGGGCCTCAGAAGGGAACTACACAAGACATTCTGATGCCACCAGAGCAACTGGTGGCCAGGAAGAAAAATGGCCCTCTTGGCCTGCACTGGGAGAGGTACATTCCTACCTCCTCCCAACCCCTCAGAAGGAATCAGGAATTTAGGATGAGATGGAGAATTTGTAGATAACCCCAAAGATGTGAAGTGGGTTTGTGGAGCTGTCTCGGGTGAATAGAGGACTTCCTGTGACTACCTCCCAAGCTAGCCAAGCTCAGCTGTGGGAGCTGGAGCCATTGTGCAGTCCTCCATACCCAGCACTGAGAGAGGAAGCAAGATAGCAGTCAGCTTCTTTCTCTAGAGCTGCCACATTGGGTGGAAGCCCTTCTTGTGAGGCAGATGGGGGCCACACTCCTGCCCAAGAAGAGTATAGGTAAGGTTCTGGGGATCAGAACAGGAAGGGTCTTGGGGAAGTACCAGAACCACATGGTTCATGGAGAAATGTTTTTAATTTAGGAGAGGGTTATATAGGAATAATGTCTGGACTGATTTCTCCACCTCACAATCAAGAGTGAAAAATCCGCATCTGCTCCCAGTAGCCCCAAGCTTGGAAGCCAAAGTTGATACTATTATCCTGCGTATGAAAAGTGTAACAATCTTATCAAAGCAACTACAGGGATCTAACTTGTTTAACATTGAGTTTTGTGGGGGGTTTGTTTTTTGTGGTTTTTTTTTTATATTGTTTACAATTTTGAGAGGTAGCATTCTGTTTCAAATGCTCTTTGTTTTCCTGACAGTATTGTTGAGTGGGTCAAAATATTTGAGCTGTGGTTTGGTGGACTTGACATTGTTTTCTAAAAGGTCATTCTCTGTGCTGTCTTCAAAACCTAGAGTTTGGCCCACTGATTCCTTTGGCATTCATATGTTTAAAAGCTATTTATCTTGGTTCATTAAAAAAAAATCTGAGCTTAAAAAATGACATTTTTTTTTAATTGAAGCTCTTTTAGTACCAAAATCCACTTTATACAATAAATACAGTCCACGGAGAAAATGCAAACATCTTTATCCTGGATAGTGTAGTTAAAAAAAAAAAAAACTAAGTCAATTTAACAGAGCTTTTATATTCGGTAGCTCTATTTATCACAAGAGTATAATTATAGCAGAGAACAGGAAGATTGGTTGTCATCAGGAGACAGAAGAATAGAAGGTGTACAATTAATTCTTACCACAGCTCTGTATGACTCAGTTTCTCCAGATAAAGCTTAACAAAGTTATCAAAGACGCAAGTGACAAGACACACATCTTTAAGTCAGCTTTTGTCAACATGGATAGACCATGATATGCATAGGAACATTAGATCATTTTAACCTTGAAGTCCGTAAGCCCTGTTTGACATGTTCAGACCTCTGTGGCTTGGCTTCAAGCTTTTATGGTTTTGTTCCTGTCTTTATTTTTTTAATTAATATTACCTAAAAGAATTTAACCCTTATTAGAGATATAACTTCAAATTTATATCTTAACTTTTTTTCTTTTGACGATCTCGCTGATCCTGAGAAAGTTCAGTCTCATCCAGAACTTTAGAGATAGCAATAACCTTGAATGAGAGAACATTCTGTGTAAACAAGGAAAAACAAGTTGGGGACAGAGTACTCAGAGAGCTAAATATCTGTAATTGTAGTTTTAGCAAACCATTTTTTTTTTTTAAGTCCGGAAAACATCCAGCTATCTTAAGCTTTACCTATAAGTCACCTTGACTGGACAATTTAAAAGATGTGAATACCAAGCTGGGCAAGGTGGCTCACACCTTTCATCCCAGAACTTGGGAGACTGAGGCAAGTTGATCTCTTGAGTTCAAGGCTAGCCTGGTCTACAGAGAGTTCCAGAACAGCCAGAGCTACATAGAAAAACCCTTTGTTTGTCTCAAAAACAAACAAGCAAAAAATTAAATACCGCCGGGCGGTGGTGGCGCACGCCTTTAATCCCAGCACTCGGGAGGCAGAGCCAGGTGGATCTCTGTGAGTTCGAGGCCAGCCTGGTCTCCAAAGCGAGTTCCAGGAAAGGCGCAAAGCTACACAGAGAAACCCTGTCTCGTAAAACCAAAAAAAAAAAAAAAAAAAAAAAATTAAATACCATGAAACATAACCATAACAAATTTGTCATTTTCTGTAAGACGTTTTCTCTAAATGGGGTGTTGTGCCCCTCCTCCCTGTAGTTTTTCAAAGTCTTTTTACCCTATTTCCAGAAACCTTGAGGCCTCATGAAATTAGGGCCTGATTGAATACAGCTGGCTGGGAGGAGTGCCTCACTCAGGTTAGGGTACAATGACCTTGACTCTTCTCCTTGACGGAATATTAACATCTGACATGTCAAGCTGTAATTATTTTAAGCAGTCACAGCTAGAGTTCTGAAGATGGCAGTTATTTAGTTAGAACATATGTGACATCACCTTAATGAAGGAAGGTTGAGTCCAAATTACACACATAGGGTAATACAATAAATTAATACCACCTGTGAGCACACTGTTAAACCATTAGGCTCTGTAAGTTTCTATTTAAACTAAATAAAAAATAAATAAAAAGGAAAGGAAAGGACATGACTACTAGGTATGGTGGAGGAGAATGTTTATTGTAGATATGTGGGAGAGCATAGTCAGAAGCAAGGCTATCTGAGGGGGTGCAGAGTGGATATGAACAGGCAGAGTTGGGTGTGGGGAGAGGGGGAGGGGAAGGGAGAAAAGAGAGAAAGGAACCAGGTGCTGTAGATGTAATCGACCGTCTTATTAAATAAGAAACACAGAACCAATGCAAAGAAGAAAGACAAGAGATCAGAGCTAAGAGCCTTACCCGCCTGCTGCAGCTATCCTCTTCAGCCAAGAGACCTCTCCAAAAGAGACCTACTTTCTGTTTGTCTTTATATAGACTTTCTGTTCTGCCTTCTCATTGGTTGTAAACCCAACTACGTGACTGCCTCGTCACTGCCTGTCTGTATAGACCTCCAGACACACATTGAAGCGTGTGTCTCCAATGCTGGCTGTATCCTCGAACACACAAAGATCTACCTAGCTCTGCCTACCAAGTGCTGGGATTAAAGGCGTGCGCCACGAACGCCCAGCTCTGCTATGGCTTGCTATTAGCTCTGACCCCCAGGCAACTTTATTTATTAACATACAAATAAAATCACATTTCAGTACAAATAAAATATCACCATAAGGTGCAGCAGCCAGGAGGCCAAAGGTACTGGAGAGAAAGGGTAACCAAATGTCTGGATTATACAGGGAAGAGCCTCTGGGGGAAGGGCAGCCCAGCCACTGGGCTGGAGAGTTCAGGGTAGAGTGTGGGGTAGCCAGGCATGCCCTGTATCAGGTAGGGACTGAGGGATGCTGAGAGAACCTGACTTATTAGCATGTGGAGCTTTAAATTCATATTTACATCATCTAACACAATTTAGCTGAGGGAGCCCTGTTAAATCTATGCTGCTGGAGTTACTACGGAGATTTAAGACAGTAGGTCCCTTTTAGCCTCCCCATGTATGTTTCCCATTAGCTGTTTTTATTATAGGCATCTTTTTACCATGAAATATACTGGAAGTATATTTCTGATGCACACAGTGACTTCTTCCACGCGGTTAAGGCAAAGGAGTCCCAAGGACAGACAGACTCCGTGGAAAGAGCCAGCAACTGGACTCGGCACAACATGTCTCCAGGCTCCCTCTAGAGACGCACAGTTAAGGGGTTCTCTTCCCAGAAAAACTAGCTGTGCACCCTGTGGCCACTCTGAGGTGGGGCCCCTGGTCTGCCTGACTGGCGAGGATGCCTGGGTTTATGGCTAGGATTAAGGAAGGGAAGGGGGCCTCCTGCTGCAACTATAACTACTGCTCCAGTGGTTCCAGCAGCCACTTTAGCCCAGGCAGGGCTCAATGGAGAGTATATGGCCCACCCGTGCCCTGCCAGAGAAGTGTTCTTTGCTGTTTAGAGGTACCAGAGCCATTTTCTTGTACTGAACAAGATTCAAAACTCCTTCCTGCTTATGGAAGGAGCCCCAAGTCTTAACTGGACTGTGTGTGGGGATGGGGGGTGGGGGAGACAGACAGACAGAAACAGAGAAGCCAGAACCTCCCATCTCGGGGCACAGATGATGCAGGCTTCAGGGGTGCAAGGGAGTTTGCAATCCGGTTTATCTGGCTCAGTCCAGCTGAATATGCTGCTAATTTTCTCAAAGTTCTTCCTGGCCCCCAGGAGGGGATCTCTGCAACACACCAGAGAGTTCTCCTGGCAGATGGACAGGCAGCACCTTCGCTCACACATTCATTCCAAGGTTACAATAGTCCCTCCTTCCTTCCCTCCCTCCCTCCCTTTCTTTTTTTTTTTTTTTTTTTTTTTTTGTTTTTGAGACAGGGTTTCTCTTTGTAGCTTTGGAGCCTGTCCTGGAACTCTGTAGACCAGGCTGGCCTCAAACTCACAGAGATCCACCTGCCTCTGCCTCCCGAGTGCTGAGTGCTGGGATTAAATGAGTGCACCACCTTTGACTTTCTCCGTTGTTTCTTTTATTTTTTAATTTTATTTAATTTTTTTTTTCATTTTACACACCAACCACAGTTCCACCTCCCTCCCCTTCTCCTGCTCACCCCCAACTTCCTCCACCCCACCCCCATCCACTCCTCAGAGAGGGTAAGGCCTCCTGGGGAGTCAACAAAGTCTGGCATATCAAGTTGAGGCAGGCTCAAGGCCCTCGCTGCTGCATCAAGGCTGAGCAGGATACCCCTCCACAGGGAATGGACTCCACAAAGCCAGTTCATACACCCGGGATAAATCCAGGTCCCATGGCCTGCTTGTCTTTATGGGAAGCCTGACTCTCACTTTTACTAGTAAGCTTCCTTAGGGCTTCCTCTTCCACCCACAGGGTGGGCCAGTCTTGAAATCTTTCCCTGTCCTGCAGGTTTCCTGGTGAATTTTCCTAGTCCCTGACTGGATAGTCTGCAGTGGCCTGCAGAGGAAGTGCTAGAAATGGTCAGGGGGCACTCCTCCTCTTGCAGGACTCCTCCTGCCCTTTGAGCAGCCTTTCCAGCAACACAAGGGGCTGCTGTAGAAGGACATCTCACTGAAGCCTCCACATGTGTTGCAGAAATAACCCTGCACACTTAGAGAGTAATGATGGAAAAGCTTTTTAATAGTGCTTGTCTGGCTTTTGGACAACAGCCTGTTGTAGAATATTATTTCAAGGTGTGTTACTTTTGTTTATGCTCTGGAACGTTTGTTTAACGATGCAAAGATGTGTTTGATTAAATATAATTCACCTGCGATCAGGAGGCTGCATCAGCAACTGGCTGACTGGACGTGGTAGGAGGAGCCGGTGAGAAAGAGTTTATAAGGAGGGATCTCCCGCTCCCCCAAGCTCTCTTTCCCTCGACCCTCACCTTTCACTACCCTCACTCATGTTCAGGCTGTTCATGTAGATCTCATTCCATTTCTCTGTCATTGGGCGATCCCCGTGTCTTTCTTGGGGTCCTGTTTTCCAGGTAGCCTCCCTGATGATGTGAGTAGCAGACAAGTCAGCCTTGTTCCACATCTAGTATCCTGCTATGAGTGAGTACATACCATGTTTGTCTTTCTGAGTCTGGGTTACCTCACTCAGGATGATTTTTTCTAGATCCATCCATTTGTCTGCAAACTTCATGATGTCATTGTTTTTCTCTGCTGAGTAGTATTCCATTGTGTATATGTACCACATTTTGTTTATCCATTCTTCAGTTGAAGGGCATCTAGGTTGTTTCCATGTTCTGGCTATTACAAACAATGCTGATATGAACATAGCTGAGAGCTTGGGGGAGCGGGAGATCCCAGCTGGATCAACAACAGAGAGGGAGAACAAGGAATAGAGACCATGGTAAATGAAGAAGACCACATGAGAACAGGAAGAAGCAAAGTGCTAGAGAGGCCTACAGAAATCCACAAAGATACCCACACAACAGACTGCTGGCAATGATCGAGAGACAGCCTGAACTGACCTACTCTGGTGATGGGATGGCCAAACACCCTAATTGTCGTGCTAGAAACCTCATCCAACTACTGAGGGATCTGGATGCAGAGATCCATGACTAGGCCCTGGGTGGATCTCTGCGAGTCCAATTAGCGAGAATGAGGAGGGTTTATATGAGCGAGAATTGTTGAGACCAAGGTTGGATAAAGCACAGGGACAAATAGCCAAATGAATGGAAACACATGAATTATGAACCAATGGCTGAGGGGTCCCCACTGGATCAGGCCCTCCGAATGGGTGAGACAGTTGATTGGCTTGATCTGTTTGGGAGGCATCCAGGCAGTGGGACCGGGTCCTGTGCTCATTGCATGAGTTGGCTGTTTGAAACCTGGGGCCTATGCAGGATTGCTTGGCTCAGCCTGGGAGGAGGGGACTGGACCTACCTGGACTGAGTCTACCAGGTTGAACTCAGTCTGTGGGGAAGGCTTTGCCCTGGAGGAGATGGGAATGAGGGGAGGGCTGGGGGGAAGGTGAGGGGGACGGGAAGGGGGAGAACAAAGGAATCCGTGGCTGATATGTAGAACTGAATTGTATTACAAAATTAAAAAATAAATAAATAAATAAAAAGAGTTTATAAGGAGGGCGAGGAGAAGCATGAGCTCCAGGGCTTCTTTGGAGGATGCCATCAAGGAGAAGAGGTGAGCTACTTGCTCTTCAGGCTCTGAAGAACAGAATTCCACCTTAACCTTTGAATCTTGAGTTCTTTAGAGGGGGAGAGGTTTAGTTAAGTTCCCTTTGTAGGTTTAAGAGAGTTGGAGCCTTAGGGAACAGATTTCCCTCTAGCTACAGCCTTTGTGGCCTAGCCACTGCTGCTAGAGGCAAAGATGCAGTTGCGATTCAAAACACTGCAGTTACTGATTCAGACAGCTGTGGCTTAAAAGGTAGCAACTTTTTTTTTGGGGGGGGGGGGGGATCAATTTTTTTATTATTAAGAAATTTTCTGTTCATTTTACATACCAACCACAGGTGCCCCTCTCCTCCCTCCTCCCAGTATCCCCCACCCAAACTACTCCCTGTTCCCACCTCCTCCAAGGCAAGGACTCCCCTGGGGAGTCAGCAGAGCCTGGTACATACAGTTGAGGCAGGCCCAACCCCCTCTCTCAGAACCATGGCTGTGTAAGGTATCCCACCAGGTACTGGGCTCCAAAAAGCCTCCTAAGGCAGCAGGGATGGATCCTGATCCCACTGCTAGGGGACCCCTAATCAGTTAAAGCTAAACTACTGTCTTGCCTATACAGAAGGCCTAGTCCAGTCCCATGGAGGCTCCTCCACAGCTATTGGTCTACAGTTCATGACTTCCCACTAGTTTCATTTGGTTGTTGTTGGGGTGCTGGATTTTGTCAAAGGCTTTTTCTGCATCTAATAAGAGATCATATTTTTTTTCAGTTAGTTTATATGGTGTATTATACTTGACAGATTTTCATATTTTGAACCATCCTTGCATCTCTGGGATGAAGCCTACTTGGTCATGGTGGATAATTTTTTTGATGTGCTCCTGGATTCAGTTTGCCAATATTTTATTGAGTATTTTGCACTAATGTTCATGTGGGAGATTGGTCTGTAATTCTCTTTCTTTGTTGAATCTTTGTGTGGTTTGTATATCAGTGTAACTCTAGCCTCATAAAAAGAGTTTGGTAACATTCCTTCTGCTTCTATTGTGTGGAACAATTTGGAGAGTATTGGAATTAGCTCTTTGAAATTCTGGTAGAATTCTGTGCTGAAACTATCTGGTCCTGGGCTCTTTTTGGTTGTGAGACTTTTAATGACTGTTTCTATTTCCTTAGTGGTTATTGGTCTACTTAAACAGCTTGATTTAACTTTTGTATGTGGTACCTATCCAGAAAATCGTCCATTTCTTTCAGATTATCCAATCTTGTGGAGTACAGGTTTTTGAAATATGACCTGATGATTCACTGGATTTCCTCATTGTCTGTCTTTCTTTTCATTTCTGATTTTGTTAATTTGGATGCTCTCTCTCTGTCTTTTGGTTAATTTGGATAAGACCTTGTCTATCTTGTTGATTGTCTCAAAAAACCAGCCCTTTGCTTCATTGAATTTTTTTTGTACTGTTTCTATTTCATTGATTTCAGCTTTCAAATTGATTATTTCCTGGCATCTATTCCTCCTGGGTGAGTTTGCTTTTTTTTTCTTCTAGGCTTTCAGGTGTGTTAAGTCGATAGTGTGAGATTTCTCCAACTTCCTTATGTGGGCATTTAGTGCTATGAATTTTCCTCTTAGCACAGCTTTCATAGTGTCACATATGTTTGGGTATGTTAGACATTTCATTTTCATTGAATTCTAGGAAATCTTTAATTTATTTCTTCCTTGACCCATTGGTGATTCAGTTGAGCATTGTTCAGTTTCCATGAGATTGTAGGCTTTCTGTAATTTTTGTTGTTGTTGAAATCTAACTTTAATGCATGGTGGTCTGATAATATACTGGAGGTTATTCCATTTTTAAAAAATCTGTTGAGATTTGCTTTGTGAACAGGTATGTGGTCAATTTTAGAGAAGGTTCCATGGGGTGCCAAGACGAAGGTATATTCTTTTGTGTTGGGGCAGAATGTTCTGTAGATATCTATTAAGTCCATTTCAGTCATATTTTTTAGTTTCCTTATTTCTCTGTTACGTTTCTGTCTGACAGGCCTTTCCATTGGTGAGAGTGGGGTGTTGAAGTCTCCCACTACTAGTGTGTGGGGTTTGATGTGCAATTTAAGCTTTAGTAATGTTTCTTTTACATATGTGGGTGCCTTTGTATTTGGGGCATTAATGTTCAGAATTGAGACTTTATCTAGATGGATTTTTCCTGTGAATATGTAAAGTCCTTCCTGATCTCTTGATTTTTAGCTTAAAGTCTATTTTGTTAGATATTAGGATAGCTACACCAGCTTGCTTCTTGAATCCATTTGATTGGAAAGTCTGTTCCCAGCCGTTTACTTGAGGCAGTGTCTGTCTTTGAAGTTGAGGTGTGTTTCTTGTATGCAGCAGAAGGATGGATCCTGTTTTTGTATCCATTCTGTTAGTCTGTGTCTTTTTACAGGTGAATTGAGTCCACAGGTGAATTGAGTCCACTGATATAAGGAATTTTTTTTTGTTGGTTTTTCGAGACAGGGTTTCTCTGTAGTTGTGCGCCTTTCCTGGAACTCACTTTGTAGACCAGGCTGGCCTCGAACTCACAGAGATCCTCCTGCCTCTGCCTCCCGAGTGCTGGGATTAAAGGCATGCGCCACCACCGCCCGGCTGATATAAGGAATTTTAATGACCAGTGATTGTTAATTCCTGTTATTTTTTTGGTGGTAGTGTTTCCTTTCTTTGGTATTTGTTGGTGTGGGATTATCTATTGCCTGTGTTTTCATGGGTGCATCTAACTTCCTTAGGTTGGATTTTTCCTTCTAGTGCTTTCTGTAGGGCTGGATTTGTGGATAGATATTGTTTAAATCTGGTTTTGTCGTGGAATATTTTATTTCCTCTGTCTATGGTGATTGAGAGTTTTGCTGGGTATAATGGCCTGGGTTTGCATCCATGGTCTCTTAGTGTCTGCATGTCTATCCAGGACCTTTTGACTTTCAGAGCCTCCACTGAGAAGGCAAATGTTATTCTCATGGGTCTGCCTTTTTATGTTACTTGGCCTTTTTCCTTTGCAGCTCTTAATATTTTTTCTTTATTCTGTATGTTTAGTGGTTTGATTATTATGTGGAAAGGGGACATTTTGAGGGGGTCCAGTCTATTTAGTGTTCTGTAAGCTTCTTGTATCTTCATAGGCATTTCCTTCCTTAGGTTATAAAAATTTTCTTCTATGATTTTGTTGAATATATTCTCTGTGCCTTTGAGCTGGTATTCTTCTTCTATCCCTATCATTCTTAGGTTTGGTCTTTTCATGGTGTCTCAGACTTCCTGGACATTTTGTGTTACGACTTTGTTGGCTTTAATGTTTTCTTTGACTGACAAATGTTTCCTCTATCATATATTCAATGCCAGAGATTCTCTCACCCATCTCTTGCATTCTGTTGGTTTTGCTTGCACCTGTAGCTCCTGTTCTGTTACTGAGTGTCACTACATGGGTGTGTGGGTTCATGCAGGTCTGTGGAATGAAGACTCAGAGGCATCTTAAGAATGAATCTAGACTTTCATGGCTGCAGGGGAGTCCAGCCTTGAAGGACTGAAGAACTATCCCTTCACCTAGGGTGTGGGGCATTTACCCACCAACCCCACAGCTCCCCAGAGTTTTCTTGAGTGTGAGCAGCAGGAAATATTAGATAGGATTTCTATTGCGGAGAATATTGCGGAGATAAACAGATAGAAAATAAAGGATACCCTCGAGAGGGCCTGGAACCCTTTTCCAATGGGCCCCAACTGTCTCTGCCCCAGGGTATTTATAGAGATGCCAAGGGGTGGAGCAAAAGACCTCCTCCCCCAGCACAGCCAAGTGCAGACCATCTCAGACACCTGCACTCAGGCCCTTGGTCCAATCATCCTCTCTATGCGGACCTGCTGGGTAAAGCCACGAGGAACCTGAAAATGGGCTCCCACACTAGGGCAGTTTTATTTCTTTCCAGTACAGTTCAGCCAGTAAATTTCCATATGCTCAAAACAACCTGAAAGGTGCTTCCAAAAATACAATGTCAAGTGCAAATTTCTGATTTGTCAGGTACCTCGGTTTTCCGGGTTTCCTGAACCAAATTTAGCATAGGCCTTTGTTTCCTTGTGAGATTCCAAGACTAGATTCACATAGAGGGCAACAAGGTAACGAAAGGTGTCTGCTAACCAAAAGATGGATTAGGGCTAGGTGCTACTCTCTGGAGCGAGGCCAGGTGCAGCTCAGCATGAATACCATCACACTGTTCATTTACTCAGATTTTCCATTTCCAGCATTCCTTGTTTGTGTCATCTTTATTGCCTCTATTTCAGTTTTCAAGTCTTGAACTGTTTCCTTCACCTGTTTGATTGCTTTTTCTTGGTTTTCTTCAAGGGATTTATTGATTTCTCCCAATTTTTTGTTTGTCTTTTCCTTGATTTCTTTAAGGGAATTTTTCCCTTTAAAGGCCTCTATCATCATCTTAAAGTCATTTTTAAGGCTGATTTCTTCTGTGTTGGGATTTTGAGGTTTGCTGATGTAGAAACACTAGGTTCTGGTGATGCCATATTGATTTTTATGTTGTTGAATATATTTTTTGGACTGGCATCTACTTATCTCTCTCCATTCAGTGCAAATGGTGTCTGTCTGAGTGAGCCTCTTTAGGTCCAGTGGGTACTCATGTTCCAATGGGAGCTCTTGGTCCTCTCTTAGCTGGCAGAGCCTGTGTCTCAGGGAGCAGCTGTGACCTTGGAGGATGGGTGGGTTTGGGGGGTGGGGCAGGGCTTGTAGGTTACAGGGTCTGGTGAGGGAGGTGGTAGTCCAGCCTGCCTGTAGGAGTCCTACCTGGTGGCCTGCAACTGGGACTCCAATGGGTGGGGGGATGGGGGCACTGGTTGTGCCTCTGGGCCTAAAACATAGAAGATGGGTTGATCATCTAGGAGAACAAAGACTCACCTCTTGGTCCACTCAGAGCTGGTGGAGTCTGTGTCCACTGGCTTATATACCCTTTAGGCTTGTGCATTTTACATGTGCTTTCAATTACTAAGTCTGCTTCAGATCTTGACTCCAGGTTAAACTTTGAAGAATTTAAACCGAGACAGGAGACTTTTTGTCTGGCCACTAGGGCAGATGGGAGATTGACACAGCAAAGATAATTGCCAAAATTCTTTCTTAAGCACATCAGTGTTGTTCTTTTCAAATAGCTGCTACATAGGGTCATCTTGCCCACCTGGCAAGAGTTATGGTTTTTTTTTTTCCATACCTGCCCTTTATTGGACTCTAAAGCAGGCTGGCTCTGGGTGTTCACAACTTCTCAGACATCTCCCATAAGGGTTTAGGAAGGTGCCATCATTCTGTGAAGGCCCAGAGCCTACCCCAGACTTAGAGCCCCAAGTGGACTCAAGAGTGTTGAGGGAGCTAAAAGAAACAGGCAGGCGGGGGGAGGCCAGGTGCTTCAGTGAAGGGGATGCTTCAGTCCCTCAGTGTCTCCTGGGGGTACACTGAGCCCTGAGGAATACCTGGGGACTGGAAACAGTGGGAGATACCTAGGCCGAGAGCTCACGTCTAGATAGCTGCTGTGGGATGTTCTGTATGGCAAATGTGTTGCTGATTAGTCAATAAATAAAACACTGATTGGCCATTGGCTAGGCAGGAAGTGTAGGCGGGACAAGGAGGAGAATAAAGCTGGGAAGTGGAAGGCTGAGTCAGAGAGACACTGCCAGCCTCCACGGTGACAAACAGCATGTGAAGATGCCGGTAAGCCACGAGCCATGTGGCAAGGTATAGATTAATGGAAATGGATTAATGTAAGCTGTAAGAACAGTTAGCAAGAAGCCTGCCATGGCCATACAGTTTGTAACCAATATAAGTCTCTGTGTTTACTTGGTCGGGTCTGAGCGGCTGTGGGACTGGCAGGTGACAGAGATTTGTCCTGACTGTGGGCCAGGCAGGAAAACTCTAGCTACAGATAGCAACTTTGAGGAGACGTTTGATGTCAGGCTCAATGTTGATGGTTTGGAAGGTGTAGCTATAGCGGCGGAATGACTCCCCTTCTGGCCCTATGAGGAACTTCTCAAAGTTCCAGGCCACATCTGAGTGGCACACTGGACTCCACATGATGAGCTTGGGATCGGTCATGAGGGAGAATGGGTCATCATAAGGGTAGGGTAGCTTGTCTTTCAGGTAGGCAAAGACAGGATGCTCATTCTGCCCATTGACATCACACTTCTGGGTAAGACTGAAAGTGGGCTGGTACCCACCCCCAGGGTGGACATACTTGAGGCTGTTCAGGATCTCCTCGTTCTGACAGTTCTCCTGATGTCTAAATTGGTTGCAAGGGAAGCCGAGAACCACCAGGCGCCTGGGGAAGCGACATTGCAATTCATTGAGCTGGTTGAAGTCTCTGGTGGTTGTTCCTCAGAGTGATGCCACATTCTCAATCAGCACTGCCCTGCCTCAGAATGTGTTAAAGTCTATCTTCTATCCAGGCTGATGGCACTGAGCAAGAGTTATGTTTTTAACAGGACGTTTATGGCAGACCAGGACTTGGTGGTTGTGACCCTCTCTACCCACCTTGAGCAGCCTGTTAGAGGAAATGTTCTTTGTTATGTGACTAGAGCCAAAAGGCTGGTCAATTCTAGTGAATAAACATTTACATCCTAGCATCTTCAATCTTACCTCTAACCTGCCTGGTTAGCCTCACTTACCTGGGGAGTATTTCTGGAGGCAGTGCTGGCTTAGCTAAATTCTACTTTGTGTGATTCACTGTCTCACAAGCAAATACAATAGCAAACACTTTATAACACTAATTCTATTCATTTGAATTACTTTCACATCATTATAGACAATACTGTATCAAAATAATTTTCCAAGTAAAATAATTTTTTATTCAACCATATTTGATGTTTTAACTAGAGTTGAATTTGTTACTCCTTACTATATAGAACAAAGAAAACAAAAACTCAAGGAATATCTGTTAATACAAAAAATAAATGTTTCAACACAAACAAGAATATCAGATATCCAGGAGAGGTCAAGTTCAATTCAGTTCTCAGAATACATTAGAGTTGTCCACTAAGAACATAACATGTGCCACATTTGTAATTTTTACTTTCCTCCTAACCATTTTAATGTTAAACAAAATGAATTATAACAGCAATACAGTTATGATTCCAGATATTATTACTTTAATGTGATATTTAAAAGCACTAAGAGGCCTGGACATGTATTCCAGGAGGAGAATGTCGCCACTGAAGCACCAAAAAAAAGAAAAGGCACTATGGCACTTAACCTTCTCTTTTGTTATCAAGTCTTCAAAAAGTCTGGTGTGTGTTAGCACTTTCAACACACCTTGATTAGTACCTGAGGCTACTTTATGTGGATGATGCACTAGATCATCATTTTCTATATCTGTTCAAACTCTTCAAGGGCAACAATTACAATTCCTTTAAATGTTTATTCTCTGTGTATATTCACTTGCTTACCCATTTGTGCAGGTGCATGCAAGATATGGTACACATATGCAGACCACAGTAACCTTCAGGCATGTGTACTCTGTGAATGAAACTGAGGTAGTCAGGCTTGGTGACAAGCAGCGGCATCTGCTGAGCCATCTCACAGGTCCAAGAGAAAACAGTTTTAAAGAAAAGTGTATTGTATATGTACTGAGATACTGACTTAGGAGCCATACTGAAGTCAGTGTTTGGTTTTGAAAATCTGCATTCTAAACACCCTGGCCTCAAACTTGAATTCCTTCTGTCTCAAAGGATCATAGAATGGTACCACTGCAGCTGTGATGGGTAATTTCCTATGTCTTTTGGGGTTACAATGCCCAGTTGTTTGGTCAAACAGTAGCCTAGATGTTGCAGTAAGAGAATCTTTAAGGACAGGCTTGGGTGGTGTGGGAGCCCGTTCTCGGGTTCCTTGTGGCTTTACCCAGCAGGTCCGCATAGAGGATGATTAGACCACGGGCCTAAGTGCAGGTGTCTGGGATGGTCTGCACTTGGCTGTGCTGGGGGAGGAGGTCTTTTGCTCTACCCCTTGGCATCTCTATAAATACCCTGGGGCAGAGACAGTCGGGGCCCGTTGGAATAGGTTCCAGGCCCTCTCGAGGCTATCCTTTATTTTCTATCTGTTTATCTCCATGATATTCTCCGCAATAAATCCTTCTATCTAATATTTCCTGCTGCTCGCACTCAAGAAAACTCCGGGGGAACTGTGGGGGTGGTTGGGTAAACGACCCACAGGGTGGCACATGCCTTTAATCCCAGGACTCAGAGGCAGAGGGCTGTCTCAACTCTGAGTGGGGGGGCAGATTGGTCTCCAGAGTAAGCTCTAGGACAGCCAGGGCTACACAGAAACCCTGTCTCAAAAAACAAAAACTAACAAAATACAAGAAGAAAATCTTTTAGGTGTGACCTAATATTTGAATCTGTGACTTGGAGGACAGCAGGTGGCCCTCTGCCTAGGTGGACTTTATCCAATAGAAAAGCAGAGTTGGAGGGTGATAATCTTCCTCTGCAGTTGTTAGTTTCATTAGCTCTAAAATACCAGATTTTGTCAGTTCTACCAGATAACAATGTCCCCACATTTTAGCATACTCTCTGAATTTGTGAATCTGTTTTAGAATTACTGGAATGTCTAATTGACAATATTTAATTTCTTTTCTTGATTTTGCATGTATTTGCTAAGGGATCATCAGATACTGTACAGGTCTATAGCTGAAAAAAAATTTGAGCTAAGAGTTTAAAAGAATCTTGTAGCTAGAGTTTTCCTGCCTGGCCCACAGTCAGGACAAATCTCTGTCACCCACCAGTCCCACAGCCGCTCAGACCCGACCAAGTAAACACAGAGACTTATATTGGTTACAAACTGTATGGCCATGGCAGGCTTCTTGCTAACTGTTCTTACAGCTTAAATTAATCCATTTCCATTAATCTATACCTTGCCACATGGCTCATGGCTTACCGGCATCTTCACATGCTGTTTGTCATTGTGGCGGCTGGCAGTGTCTCTCTGACTCAGCCTTCCACTTCCCAGCTTTATTCTCCTCCTTGTCCCGCCTATACTTCCTGCCTAGCCAATGGCCAATCAGTGTTTTATTTATTGACCAATCAGCAACACATTTGCCATACAGACCATCCCACAGCAGAATCTTGTCTACTCCATTAACTACACAAATCTTATTTCACTTCTTGACTCAAATTAAAATTTTAAAATGTGGGATCTTGACTGTAGCTCAGTGGTAGAGCATTTGCTTAGTTTGTACACAAAGCTCCCTCCCCTTCCCTAAAATAAATCTCCTTCAAACAGAACTAATTAATTTTTTAATTAATAGAGATCAGGAAGTGATGACATCTGAAGATCAGGTCCAAGAAGGGAAGAGAGTTCTGAAACTCAAAACAGAAATGGTAAGGTATGTGTTTAGCACTCAGACCTTTTCTGCATTCATTATGAAGAAATAAATTCTGAAACACTGAGACCTCTTAACTCTTATAGGCTGATGAAGAAAATATTAGAAACACAATTGAAAAAACTGCATTCCATCAAAAGCTGATGATGTAACCAATTCAGAAATACACAACTTGAAGGATAATACTCAAGCTGTGCAATTATCATCAACTACAGATGATTTCCAAGGACAGACTATGACATCAGACCAGGCATGTCACCTTAAAGACAGTAAAAAGATGTAATCAACTGCAGAAAAGCACCAACAGGATGCTAACATGCCTAAAAAAGGAGTGCTTGGCTGTTATCATGGCCAGGCTGTTCAGTCTAAGATTAATTCATTTAGAAAGCTTCCAAATGTCAACAGTGAGAGTCTTGCAACAAGCAAGAAACTTCCCACTACTGTGTCTAAAGCCGAAAAGTCTTAGTCTGTGTCAGTAAATGCCATCAGCATAAGAGCCTCAAGTAGGACTGCTCCACCAAGTTTGTCAACACAAAATCTACAAGCACTCTGTCGAAGAACACACTTGTGTTCTCTTGAAGAACTCAGAGGACCAGGATAGGCCCATTGCTTCTCAGAAACTCTCCCCTCCTTAGCCCCACTCCTGAAAAGATCAGCTGAAGCCTTCCTCCTTCAGGAAGCTCCCCATCCCTTGCCCAGGACTCACTGCGCTTTCCCCAGAACCATTTATTTTTTGATGTGTGACATGGAGACTGAAGGTGATCATCCTTCTGCCTTCCTCTGATCTCCCTGTGCTCGCCATCCTGTCTCCCAAGAATCCTGTTCAGTCTAGTCAGCATGTCTGTAGGTGAAACACGAGACACTGAACGAATGTCCCAAGGATGTTGCTGTTGCCACAACACTGGTGACATCATAGTGAATGCCAGGGCTCTCCAGGAGACAGTAGAATGTCCATGTGCTGATGTCACATGGTGTAGTTATTACATCCCTGCTACAGACTTCACCCAAAAGTGACTTGAAACCAAGGTGCCATTTCCAAGATCCTCTGTGGTCACAATGGAAGCCTTTAGGTAGATCCTCCTTCCAAAGCCAGAAATCTAGCCCTCTGCTTCATTAGAAACTTTATCTAAGTGAAGTTGAAAGCTCACTTTCCATGCGCTGTCCAAGGTTGGCTTTTGCCCTCCTTAAGATCCATAATCAGTAAGATGAGAAATAAATGAAGCTTAGAAATCAGGTCAGATAATGGGGAGTATTAGGGAAGAGAACTCTGAAGTGAACAATCACCCAGGGAAGATCCTCAACTTTTAGAGATTGGTGGGTTCAAAAAAAAAGTCACACTTAAGGCAGTTATGAAGATTTCCCCCAGAGTGTCAATAGAACTCACTCAAGCTATGAGGTTGTTAGTAAAGATGTGACTAGTGCTGGACAGGTCTGGTTGGAGTCACTGAGCAAACAATTTCTAGAAAGAATATGATGACCCAAACCTTGAATCAATAGATGGGTATTGAGAGCCACTGGTAGCGAAAATCCATGAGAGTATACAGCAGTGACAACTAGTGTTCACAAGGTCAACCTATCAGAACTAAGGGTTCTGTTAGAGGAAACCATCATGCAAGGCGTTATGGAGTTACTGCCTTTTGAATGAACTGGTTGTCTCTGGTTGTAAACTTCTTGTGCAGTAACAGCTATGAGTCTCCCCATTTACCATGCATCTCCATGTTACGTGTATATGTAATCTCAAGATTGCATCTTAATCTTGGGCACAACTTTCCCTGTATATTTGGGGTAATTGGATAACTGTCCCCAGCTGCATTTATTTTTCATTAACATATATCTGGCCAGGGCCATTCTCCAGACAAAAGTATTTCAGCAAAGATACCTTTTTCCAAGGACAAAACTGCACATAGATAAACATGAGCTCATCTCACCCACAGATAGAGAAAAGAACCACTACCAATTAAATCCTCAATCCCTTACCTTCACCCCAGCTTATTTACACAAGACACTAATTTAAGAGATTTACTGCTCACATTCCTAAGATGATGTTTTAGCCATTTACTAGTTACTGAGTTAAGGCAGTTACTTCCCACTGACCCAAGGAGATTGCCTACAAGGCCAGGCAGGTGATAGGTGCCAAGATTCTTTCTTGTGCAAGTTAAGTTTTTATTCCTCCTCAGCCAGGTACTATTCCTAGATTTTCTTCTCAGCAATTACTCTGAGTGAAAGTGCTTTTACTAACCAAATACTACACCTCTGACATAGGTTGCTTAGCCACCTAGCTAGCATATGTCCCCCTCCCTGTCAGAAAGCAGCTGCAGCCAGGACAAGTGGGAAAAGTGGCGCCAAAAACAGTTTACTTTCTTGTGACTTGTTGACCCCTAACATTCTACCTAGCCATTTCTAGATTATAGTTTGAGCACATAAATGCCCTAATTGATCTTGGCCTTTAGTTGACCCTACCAGAGAACTCCCCTTTAGTCACTCCCCTTTTGGATTGTAATTGGATGCTGACAATTAATTGCTTTATGTGTGGATCATTATCACCTCTTTCTGCGACCCTGAAAACTTCAAGCCTCGAATTGCTTTGCCAAAGAATTACTGCATATGTATATATACTGGTTCTCAGCACTAGAGAGAATTGATTGAGAAAACCAAAGATGAGGACAGAGATGGAAAGAACTAGGTAGAATGATGAGAGAACAGCAGAAGGGACCGAGAGCAGGAGGGACTGAGAGGAGCTAAGTAAGAGAGCAGAAAAGAAACTCTGTAGATAGAATTGACTTAGAAGAATAAAGTGAATGGACTAAAGGACTCAGTGTGCTTAGATTAATTTAATATCCCTCCAGCTAGAATCCTCAACTGGTTGTTAGACTCTTCCATGGACCCTGGGAGTAAACAATATAGGCTGGACCTATTATTGTTTGTGTTCCTTGGGTGAAGAACTCAGAATTTTTCTTTCAGCATCTGTAGGCCTTTGAATCTGAACCATTCTAGGACGTCTGGTTCCCAGAAATAGCCCTCAAATTTAGTTCTGTTCCAATTGTCTCTCAGTGGTCCCACTTTTACTTTAGGCTGATATGTGAGGTGAGATGGGACAAATACTGGTCATTGAGGCAGCCCTGGCATTCTAGTCCCCCAAGAATCTTTTTAAATAAACATTTCAGGTTTTGTGTAGAACTCTAGAAAGGAACAAGGAATCATGGATACAGCATATGATACAGAAAGGTTGTGACAAAACAAGTTGAGTTCTAGCATGGTGATACGGATTATTGTAATGGAGAGACAAGAGTCTCTGGGTAGGGAATATGCAACAGGCTAGATACTCTGAAGATAAAATTTAGACCACTTTTTTTTTCAGAGCTGAGGACCAAGCCCAAGGCTTTGTGCTTGCTAGACAAGCACTCTACCACTGAGCTAAATTCCCATCGCCTGACTTTTAAGGACATACTTTAGAGAAAAGTCAGAGGGAAATGGAAGATTTAAGACTACCAATGTCTGATGCCATCTCATAGACTTTCCTAGAATGTGTTGGACTGATCGTGTTTGTCTTTGGGGGATGTTGTTTTTATAAAGACAACAGACTTAGTAGGGGGTTTCCTAGCATTGAGCTCATCAGCACAAGGACACCCTAATCAATGATTAGTCTGGAATTCTTTAAGGAAAGAGGAGATGCAGCAAGTTGATGAAATGAAATGCGGAAGTGCCTGCAGTTGAAAGGTCAGAATGAGGTGGGTCATTCCAGAATGTTAACCGAGAAAAGTCAGAATAAGGAAAATGAAATATGGGAGGAACTCTGACAATATGTGAGAAAAGTCTTTATTTGTTAATGCTTTGGTGATTGTCATAACACATCATCCTGGGAGTTTAAAAAATAATACAATGGGATCCTTCTTTGAGAAAAATGTTCACATTTGATATGATATTTGTATATTAAGTTCAAGTCCCTAATATCTTGTAAGAAAAAAAAACAACATCGTTTGACCATGTTTCTGAAAAAAGAAATAGAAAAGAATTACTGAAGCAAATGGGAAGTATATTAAACATATATATGTACTCATATATGCATATACATGGAAAATTACGAGAAACAAAATCAGTAAAACAATCCAGACAAGAATCCAATAGAGTCTGAATATTGATAGGTACAATTACCTTGATGCCTAGACTATCCACTTAATTCTAAATTCAGGCAGTCAGCAAGGACAATGCTATTCTGATGAGGATGCCCTTAGAGCTCTCTTTCTACCCTTATTCATCGGGCTGTAGATGGCAGCATTCAGCTCTGGAGTGAACACACTGTTTACGTCACCGAATCTACTGTAATTCTCTATGTTAATGTGTAAGAGAAGAACTGAGGTAAACTGAAAGTTATGTCCCAAATATCAGGCAGACCAGTTTTCAATTACCAAATGCAATCATGGTTATCTGAATATCAAGAATATGAATATAGCCTCAGTTCAGTTTTCAATGATCTTTTGTCATGTTCAGCTTCTGGCTGTGTGTTTTAGAAATTGTATAGATAGAAGAAATTACCTGAAGCATTCTCAAGTATAAAAAACAACAACCAGATTCATGATACAGTACTGCCTTGATTCATTTAATTATAATTCATGTGGGAATAGAATCAGTCAAATTAAGAACATTAACATTTTCTTTAGAATTCTTGTCAACACTTAATTATATTTTATGTCATGTTTGATATTTCTGATGTGCTTGTAGCATATTATGAAGCTTGGAATAAAACAGGATCTTCTGGGCATGACAGGACTACTGCAGAGAAGCTGGTGGCAGTTGATGGCTTTGGAGGAGGAAGAATCATTTTACTTTAGGGTGCTGATGCCAGGTAGTTTGAGCAAACTTAGTGATGGCTCTAACACATGAGCATATGGGCATGCAGTGTTGCCCTAGATAGATGATTTAAAACAAAACAATGGGCATGGATTTAGTAATGTTGGAATTAAGAGAGTGGATCAGGAACCATCTAGGAGAAATGAAGGAGAATATGATCAAAATACACTGTATGCATGGATGAAATTCTCAAAGAATTTTAAAACTGCATTATTTAAAAGTTTGTAGTTTCATAGCATTAAAAATCTGATACAAACTTTTATCTTTTGAAAGAAAAGTGTGAGAAAGTCATTGTCACTGCAATTCAGATTTTTGACATTGGACTAGATTTTTTCTGCAGACTCAGATGGTGGGCCTGGCTCAGTTCATTCTTTTTTTTTTTTTTTTAAGATTTGTTTATTGTGTATACAATGTTCTGCCTGCATGTATCCCTGCAGGCCAGAAGAGGGCACCAGATCTCATTACAGATGGTTGTGAGCCACCATGTGGTTGCTGGGAATTGAACTTAGGACCTCTAGAAGAGCAATCAGTGCTCTTAACCTCTGAACCATCTCTCCAGCCCCTCAGTTCATTCTCTTATGCTTTTAACTATGGTGATATTTTATTTGTATTACAATGTTATTTGTATGTTAATAAATAAAGTTGCCCAGGGTCAGAGCTATTAGCAAGCCATAGGAAAGCAGGGCAGTGGTGGTGTACGCTTGTAATCCCAGCACTTGGTAGGCAGACCTAGGTAAGTCTGTGTGTTCAGGGATACAGCCATCATTGGATACACATGCCTTTAATCTCAATACCAATCATGGAAAACCTGGAGGTCTATACAGACAGGCCGTGACGAGGTGGTCATGTGGTTGGGTTTACAACCAATGAGAAGGCAGAACAGAAATTCTATATAAGGACTTTAACACAGAAAGTAGCTCTGATTCGGAGAGGTAGGACCACCGCAGGAGGAAGGGTAAGGTTTTAGCTCTTAGCTCTGACCTCTTGGCTTTCTTCTTTGCATTGGTTCTGTGTTTCTTATTTAATAAGAAGGTTGGTTATATCTACAGTGCAGGGATTAAAGGCATGTGATTCCCAAGTACTGGCATTAAAGGTGTATGCCACCACTGCCTAGATCTGTTTCTTTTCTAGACTGAATCAATCTCATGTAGTCCAGGGTGGATTTGCACCCACAGAGATCCAGAAGGATTGCTGCCTCCCAAAAGCAAGGATTAAAGGTGTGTGCTACCACTGCCTGACTTCTATGTTTAATATAGTGGCTTGTTCTGCTCTCTGATCTTCAGGAAAATTTTATTAGGGTACAAAAATATATACCACATACACACATACACACACATTTTGTGTGTATGTGTGTGTGTGTGTATCTGTAGAACATCAAGGTATAGTATGAAATACACAATTGATGGCAGATTATCCTACTTTATTACAAATTTACCAGATAAATGAAAATACTGCTTTGAATATACATATGAGGTATTTAATGTTTCTTATATTCTCTTATATTAAGCATTTTAACATTAGCATTGTTAAATTGTGTTGACAAAACAGCACATGTTGGTAATACATCATCAACCCTTGGACTTGTTCTCAGGAGGCAGACATATGAGTATCATGAGTTCAAATGTATTCCTGAATCATTACTGACATCCAAGCCAAGCTGAATAACAAACAACAAAAATCTCAGGGGAATTTGTGAAAATATGCAAAACAAAACCAAGAACAACAACCATTTCACAGATACCCTTACTTGAAAAGTATGATCACACACTGCCTGACATTTAAGAAAACAATGGATGACTTAGATGATGGTGATACCATTCTATACATTACAGCAGAAAAGTACCTATCACTAAGTAAAAGCACAATAGAAGGTGAAAAAAAGCCATAAAAGGAATATAATGACCACAAAATAAACTTCACTAAATGGATCTGCCACACATAGAGCACACTTTAGTATCTACATCAAATCTTTCAAAAATGGAAACAACAAGGCAGTGATCTCCACCATCAGTCTTGAGTGAACATGATAATTTAGTCCTTCAAGGCTATGATGAAAAATAAATGAAACATGATTTTTTTCCCTTGAAGCTGAAAACAATTGTGATGTCTAAAGTCTTTACTAAATCATTTATGTGAACAGGGTTGTTCTGTTGTATGAGTTTGTCCCTATTTCCTGACTTCAAGATAATACAAATAGGCTTTACAATATTTACAGTACTAGAGACATGGCTTGGCAGTTAAGAAATGTTCACTCCCAGGACCAAAGTTCAATTTTTGACAACTTCCTGTAATTTCTGCTACAAGAAGATCCAAGGGTCTAATGTTCACAGGAATGAGCATGCATATTCACATAACCACACAAACACACACTGATATCATATAGAATTAGAATAATTCTTTAAACAAACAGTCTTTCATTCATGGAAGATTTTCTCTTGTAAGCATTCATTCCTGTAACACAGGTATTGAGGCATCTAATGGCTTAGAGTTTTTCCTTCACCATGAATTCATTCACATAAAAAAAAAGCAAGCACTTAGTCATGAAGTCTGAGAAATCAATCCTTCTAAGTTGGTGGTTTTATTTGGGAATATTTAGGAGATGCTGCCCTGCTGGAGGAAATATGTCACTGGAGATAGGCTTAGAGAATTTGACCATTTCCAGTTCCCACTCTCTGCTTCATGCTAAAGGTTAAGGATGTGACTCCTTAGCATCCTGCTTTAGCTGTCATGTCTGACACTTGTTGCCATGTCACTTTCATAGTGACCTTGTATCCCTCTGGAAACAAGGGCCAAATTAAACTCATTTATAAGTTGACTTAGACATTATATCCCAATAATGGAAAAGGAATTAATACAAATCCATAAAGTTTTACACCTGAATTAGTTATTTTGTGTAATTGAAGAGAAAATCTAAAGGGGTTACATTATCATTTAAATTCATAGTACAAGTGTTAAAGCTCTGGAGGGAAAGGTACCCTGACTGTCAGAATCGGGTTATACCTACAGCTATGAAAGGAGGATATGCTGGATACCTACAGCTCTAAAGAGAATGGTAGCCTGATGGTTAGAAGTCAGGCTATACCTACTGCCATGAAGGGAAGATACCTGGATACCAACAGCTGTGAGGAGAAAGGTACCCTGACTGTTGGGAAGTCAGGATATACCTGAAGCTGTATTCCAGTGGGGAATGGTCTCGCCACAGGATGTAGTAATCCCACTCCTCTCCAAGAGAGGCATTACATCTATGCTCCGCTCCACTCTGCTAAGAGAGTTTCCTAGCAGAGATGTCCATTGCTGCTCTTCTCCACTCCTATAAGGGAGTTTCTCAGCAGAGTTGTCAATTTCTTATCTGCTCTGCTCTACTAGAAAGTTTCCCAGCAGAGATCTCAATTTCATCTCAGCTCCAACCCTAATTATTACTTCTCTGCTTCACTCAAGTAAGGGGAAAACTACTGCAGAAATGTAGCAGTCCCCAGTGAAAAATTGTTACTTCAGCTCTGCTCCTTTAAAGGAGTTTGCCAACAGAAGTGTCTGTTGCTTCTCTGCTCCAATCCAATAGTTTCTGATCTGCTTCATTGAAAAGTCTTCACCCAAAACTCATTCAAGAGATTTATATGGGAGGGAAGAATCCAGGGGTGGCTGCCTCTGCCAGTGTAGAGAAAGGCAGTTACCAACTGAACAGTGACAGTGCTTGAACAAGCTCAAAGATTGGCTGGATTTCATGCTTAGAGATTGGCTGGTTTCAAGCTCAGGGACTGGTTGGTTTTGTACTTAGTTGGTCAAGGGTAGAATGTGTTTCTTTGGCTCTGATTTCAGAGCCAAAGTGTGTTGCTTTCACTGGCAGCTTTTAAACTTTGGGGTGTTTTTTTTTCAGGTTCAGTGTGTTTATTTCACTAGCTCTGGTTTCAGGGACAAAGTGTGTTTGACTCTGGTTTCAGAATCAGGGTGTGCTTTTTGGCTCTGATTTCAGGCGCAAAGGGTGTGTCTTTCAATCTCTCTGGTTTCATGGTCAGGGTATGTTTCTTTGGCTGGCTGTTTTATCCTATACATAGGGCTTCATAAATTCATGAATTCATTTTTTTCCATGAGTTTTCTGGTGCAAACAATATAAAAATGGACATCATAATGCTTGAACAGATTGTTGACACTGTCAAATATTGTTCTACAGAATACATACTTTTGTGTAACTGATTGTGTATTGGCTAAAGATCTTACAAAATAATGTATAATAAGAAGCCCTCAGTATCTGTTTCAGATAGTCAAAGACTATTGTAATATGGACAGGCTTTAACAGATTGATTGCACACAAAAAGTTATGCTCTTGTACAAAATGCAAAACTTTACCACACTGACTATATTTATGGGGTTTCTCTGCAACATGATTTTTTCACATGATTTTGAAGATAACTCTGCCATGCAAAGGCTTTACCACACTGATTACATTCATAGGGTTTCTCTCCAGTATGTGTTCTTTTATGCTTTTGAAGATAACTGTGCCATGCAAAGGCTTTACCACACTGATTACATTCATAGGGTTTCTCTCCAGTATGTGTTCTTTTATGCCTCCGGAAACCTTTGGGACATGCAAAGGCTTTACCACACTGATCACATTCATAGGGTTTCTCTCCTGTATGTGTTCTTTTATGCTTTTGAAGATAACTATGCCATGCAAAGGCTTTACTGCACTGATTACATTCATAGGGTTTCTCTCCAGTATGTGTTCTTTTATGCTTTATAAGCTTACTGTGCCATGTAAAGGCTTTACCACATTGATTACATTCATAGGCTTTCTCTCCAGTATGAGTTTTATTGTGTATTAGAAGATGACCTTGTTGTGCAAAGTCTTTACCACATTGACTGCATTCATAGGGTTTCTCTCCAGTGTGTGTTCTTTTATGCATTTGAAGACTTTTGTGATGTGCAAAGGCTTTACCACACTGATTACATTCATAGGGTTTCTCTCCTGTATGTGTTCTTTTATGTATTTGAAGATTGCCATGCCATGCAAAGGCTTTACCACACTGATTACATTCATAGGGTTTCTCTCCAGTATGTGTTATTTTATGCCTTTGAAGGTGACTGTCACATCCAAAGCCTTTACCACACTGATTACATTCATAGGGTTTCTCTCCAGTATGTGTTCTTTTATGCTTTTGAAGATAACTGTGCCATGCAAAGGTTTTACCACACTGATTACATTCATAAGGTTTCTCTCCAGTGTGTGTTATTTTATGCCTTTGAAGATGACTGTCACATCCAAAGCCTTTACCACATTGATTACATTCATAGGGTTTCTCTCCTGTATGTGTTCTTTTATGCTTTTGAAGATAATTGTGACAATCAAAGGCTTTACCACACTGATTACATTCATAGGGTTTCTCTTCAGTGCATGTTCTTCTGTGTATTTGAAGACTTCTGTTATATGCAAAGGCTTTACCATGTTGATTACATTCATAGGGTTTCTTTCTTGTATGTGCTCTTTCATGCATTTGAAGAGTACTGGAATATGCAAAGGCAAATACCCATTGAGTATTTACTGAAGTTTTCTTTCCAATTTGACTTCTTTCATGCCTGCAGGGTTAATGGCACATGAAAAGGGATTAGAACATTCAATATATTGTTGAATCTTTATATCTGTATGAATTAATTTTACAATTTTGTCAAATTGTAATGAGGAATTAGATCTTAATGTTTTATCACTATGTTTACACTTATGTTGTTCCCCTTCATTAAGGGTTGTTTTGCATATGTGAAGATACCTATGATCCTTTATTACATGGTTCTGATTTACAGAATCCTTTTTCTACATGGGATTATTCACATATTTGAAGAGAATGGGGAAAAAATCAGAGCTTTAACACCCTTATTGCATTCACAAATTTTCCTGTATTGTGAGTTGTACTACATTTTCTAAAGTAACTACAACAAACAGAAGTTCTTACACAGTTGTAGAACTTAGGAATTTTTGGCAGTGTGAGTTTGTTGATGTATTAACAATGAAACAGGAAAATTGATTACTTGTATACATGAATCAAATTCAACAAGTATACAATTTGGGGACTGCCACATATCTTCTAATTGTTCTAAGAGAGGAATGTTATATTTTTCCATATCCCTATGCTCATATGACTTCTATCCATAGTGTATATGGATATACACTAGTAAAGGAAGAATAACCAATAAAAGGTTTCTACATTGAATTCACAGTTGGACTTTCTATCCTCATAGATTTGTGGTATGGGGATTAAGGTTTCTCCACAACAACTGCTCCATGACTCTTGACTCTTACTACCCCCTCACTAAACAGCACAGTCACAACAATATATGAGTTACACTAGCTTTACTATGGACTATTTATTCATTAGAAAGTCTTGAAGATATACTTATCACCTCTTCACTGTATTAACCTTTTGTAATATGAGTAGTATGAAACTAAATGGATTGGCCATTCTACAGCATAGCTCTCATGGTGCTATGATTCAAACTGTAATATCTGTTAAGGCATTGTTTCCTTGATTTATTTCTTAAAAGAATGCTTTGCAAATACAATTCACCTACCTGAAATTGAGATATATGGTTTTGTGAGAATTTAATAATTGTTGATACACTTTAAGCTGTGCTTATTTACACTGTTGCTTTTGTTTAAAACTCCAGGACACATTACAATTTCCTTGGTAGCACATTTGTATCAACTTTCACATGGAAATTACCTTTTATGTCTCCTAGAACTTTGACAATGTTCTTCAATATTATGGTCTTCCCAACTGTATCCTAAAATATAGTACCATAAAATGTATGTTATATTATTGAAAACTGTGCAAAATTTTAGTTACTATCTTCAGTGAACCTTACAAGCCAGCCTAGTTTTTTTCACCTCATTCTTGTTCTTTCTTAATAAATTATAAAAGAGCATCAATAACCAAGGAACAGTTGTCCTCTTATTTTAAAACACAAAGAAAAATTCAGTCTTACCTATACTAGTGAGGTTACTGTAGGTCTCTAGCATCACATCTTTGTAGAGATTCTTCTGGGAAGGATCCAGCAATGTCCACTCCTCCCAAGTGAAGTTGACATGCACATCATCATAGGTCACTGCATTCTAAAATATTCCATATATATGTACAACAGAAAGCATGATATTGACAACATTATAAGTGTATACTGCTTTGACAACATAGTCATATAATTCTGGTGCTCCCTACTCTTATTCCATGACATAGACATTATAATGTAATCACCAAGTCACTTTAGAAGGAAACCAAATATGAGAGTCACCTCTGTCATTTCTGCACCCTTTGAATGGGATATGACCTTGCAAATGAAATGCCTATTAACAAACATAGAAAGACAACTAAACAGATCAACAGCACAGAGTATACATGAGAAAAATTGTATGAACAATTACTAACTAAAAAAAGAAAAGAAAAATAAGATGGACAAATTGGGTGTATTGGCTTATGCCTTTAACCCCAGCATTCAGAAGGCAGAGGTAGATATGTCTGCCTCTGAGTCGAATGCCAGCCTAGTCTATGCAATCAGGTCCAGGACAGCCAGGAGTACATATTAAGACCCTATCTCCCATGCAAAAACCCGTCAAACAAATAAAATGATAGAAAGAACTCAGAGGTTTAAACTGAAGTTCCTCCAAAGACTTATGCATTTACACCAACCAGTTTTTTATTCATCTTCCAGAAACCTGAAGTGCCCCAATTTAATGGTAACATCAATAAGGTTTTACTAAAAGGCCCTGTGTGTTTAAACAGTTACAAAAGGACAGATGAAAGCATTAGCAATATAAATGTTGATCATAAATGATCAACACAGGGCAGGAGAGATGGGTGAGTAGTAAAGAGCTCTTGTTGGCTTTGCATTTAGGTAGGCTCAATTGCCAGTACTTACATGGGGATCACAACTATTCTTTATTCCAAGTTCAGGATATCTGAGAACAGCTTTTGATCACTGCGAGGACCAGGTACCCATGTGGTGTACATCAATGAATACAGGTAAAATATTCACATTCATTTAAAATTTCAAAACAAACAAAATAGGCAGGAAGAAGGTCACCTGCAATCCAGTACCTCAGAAGGTTCAGGCACTATTAATGTCATGAATACATGCTATCCTGGGAAACAGAATGATAATCTGCCAAATTTTAAAATTCAAAATATGGGTGAAGCTCAGTACAACAGCATATGCTTGACATATGCTACATTGTCAAAAACCTATATTCCAAACCCATCACCCAATAATATAAAAACAAAAACAAAAAAAAGCTAGGAATGTTGGCCCACCATTAATCCCAGGACTTGGGAACCAGAGTTAAGGGAATCTCTGAGTTCAAAGCCAACCTAGTATACAGAGGTATACTTTCAGGACAGCCAAGGCTACACAGACAAACCTTGTCTTCAAAATCAAAGAAGCAAAATATTTAAAACAGCAGGCTAACAAACTGCTTTAACACTGAAAAGCAATTGCTTCTACTGTATCTTATGTGATTTAGAGATAGAGTCTATAATGGTGGTGAACGCATGACAGCACAAGAAGGAAGCTGGCTGATTAGTTTCAAATACAACACAGTAGACACAAAGAACAGGAAATGGGTTGAGGCTATAGAGACTCCTATCACACCCTGAATGAGGAATTTCATCCAGAAAGGCTCCCCCTACTACAAACAATCAAAAGAAAGTCATCAAGGAAAAGACACATGTTCAAATACATCATCCTATCAGGGAGGTTTATCAATCAACTACATTCTAACCCAGGTCCCTATAGGCTCATGGTCATTTATGAAGAAAATACATTTATTCAGTCACTTCAAAGATCCTCATAGTCTACAACAGACCTTACAGTGCTCAAGTGTCCAAAGTCTCTTCTGACACTCAGGACAATATTTTGACAGTGATATCTTGTAAAATCAGAAAACAAGTTATAAGTCTGTAGGTCACTAAAAGTTAAAACTGTCACTTTTTTCCTCTACCACCAGTTCCCTGACAGTGCAGGGGAAGAGTACTGATAGCTAGTCAATCTGCTTCACAGCTTGAAACGCCTAGTAAGAGGAAAGCCCTTTTTGATCTAAGAGGTTCTCTGGTGCTGTATGCTGTGAATGTGTTGCTCTAATTGGTCGATAAACAAAACATTGATTGGCTAGTATTGAGGCAGGAAGTATAGGTGGGATAAACAAACAAGGAGAATTCTGGGACGTGGAAGGCTGAGTCAGAAGATGTCAGCCTGTCATCCAGGAAGCAGCATGTAATGGCACACATGTAAAGCCACGGAATATGTGGTGACATACAGATTAACAGAAATGGGCTGAGTTTAAGTGTAAGAGCCACTCAGTGGTAGGCCTGAGCTAATGGCTGAGCAGTTTTAATTAATATAAGTTTCTGAGTGATTATTTTTATAAGTCGCTGCAGAGTCTGCAGGGCTGGGCAGGACCACAGAAAACTTCACTTACACTTGTCCTCTCTCCATCCCTCCACAAATTCTTCCCTTACAATTTCTTCCATGTTAAGCATGTGTAAATATGCACAAATATATAAATGAAACCTACTAAGTCCATTTGTGTTGGTTGTGTGTATATGGTCAGGGCTGAACATATTGTATTGGATATGCAATTAGGGAGCTCATCCTTGCCTGAGGCTAATTCTCCTACCTACAGGAGAATTCCACTCTTTAAAGAGCAACAAGAATCTGACCCCAAAGTGAATTAGGCTGCCTTGGACAGGGAACATCATCAAGAATAGAAAATATTATCAAGAAGAGAAAACTTGGGGTGGTAAATACCTCAGCTAACAATTGCTGGTGCCATGGCCATAAAGTTCTGGAGCTAGAGTGAAGACTATGAACACTTTCCTGAACCAATCACAGTCTCCCTTGGTTCTGTGGTCCTCTCACCATACCCCATTGACCATTCTCCTCTTGGATGATTTTGAAATCCTTAAATTTCTACATCTACTTTCTAAATACTATGTTTACAGGCCTGTGCCACCATGCCTGACTTAGGCGGCTTCAACTTCATTTAGTGAGGCATTAGATTGGCAGGATGAGTAACATAAGGAGTTACAATCAACTATATTCAAAGACTATTTATCTCTGTGAGCCTGGCTTTTACCATCTGCTGAATAATGACAGAAATCTTCCCAGGTCCTTTGATGAGTTATAAAAGACTCAATGATAAGGAAACATAATATTGCTCATAGTTGTAAGATAGTGGACTTTAAGGCAGGAAGGCTGCATTGGATGGGAGCCTTCTTCTGTTACTGGAGTTAGAACCAGATCCTGTGCACTGGCTACCCTACCACCTAGGCTCAACCACTCATCCTCTGTAAGCCAATTAAATGAAACAAGTTATCCAGTGAGTGAAATGCCACCTATAGTGCAGTCACTCTGGAGGCACTGGAGACAGATCTCTCTGATGTCCTAAAACAGCCTAGTCTATAGTGGGTGTTCCAGGCCAGATAGGGAGTCATAATAATAATATTCTTTAAAATAAGAAAAGAAAAAAGAAATGAATAGAAAACAAAAAAAAGCAAAATTACTAATGAAAATTTAAAACATGATATGTATTCAGTTTGACTAATTTGGAACAATGATGAAAATATAAAGTAAATAATCCATCCTAGGGGTCCTAACAGGTTTAGACAGGAAGCAAATATATGCAAAACTAAGTAATCTAATGAAGGAATATACTCAATTTTCACATCTCTATCCTCGCACATTCTCAGATCCTGTCTCTCCTGTAAGGCGGTCAGATAAAGAATGTTTCCTCAGCAGAGACATTCTCATTTGGAATACTCAGTCTTTTCTCACAGGGAAATTTCATAGGGTCCACTGTTTCACTAGTTGTTACCAAAAGGAGAGATCTAAATGTTTCTTTAGAATGTTCTTATTCCTACCAGGAAGGCAGGTTACAGGGATTGACAGGGTGGGGACTGAGGAACTTTAAGGTCTAAGTTGAGACCACAAAGTGAGGGCCCACAGGGAATTGTCACTGACAGCTACATGTAGTTGTCAAAAAACAGGAAAGAGTGGGAGACCTGCAGGGCAGTGATCCACCACAGCTGAGAGGATACAGAGAACACAATTAGGTGACTGCTTGTCCTCAGGTACACCCCAAGCCTTGCTTTCTGGTCATGTGATCCTGGGTTTTCACAACCAAAAATCCCTCCCTAACAATTCTTTCATACTCTACAGATCTTTGCAAATGCCTGATTGCCCTAGCCTTAGAATGACTTGTGGATCTCCTGACAACCTGGATGTAATCTGGAGTCACCACAATCCTGGGCCCCACCTGAAAGTTTTACAGGCGTCAAGGAAGCAGAATATGATCCCATTCAGACAAGTCAGTCTTAATTCTTGTGAGATCCTCTTCTCTCCTTTCAAGAGGTATAAACTCCAACATGGGTACACCCCACGTATGCCCTTGTGGGTTTGCATTGCTGCTCATTTATGACACTGGAGATAAACTCAGTCTTGTGGCTTTGGTCAATCAGTCAAAAACTTTTTAAGACTTGTATTGTCAGTTACACTCCTGATCATTTATTTTAACTCTTCCCACATTTTGTGGAGATTGGGCTTGGAAATTTCTTTAAGAACCATGTCTAAGTTAGTTTTGAATGCTGTCAATCTTGTATTTCTTTTGAGTGATCAGGGCTGACATAAAGATGACATCAGAGCCGGGCGGTGGTGGTGCACGCCTTTAATCCCAGCACTCGGGAGGCAGAGCCAGGTGGATCTCTGTGAGTTCGAGGCCAGCCTGGGCTACCAAGTGAGTTCCAGGAAAAGGCACAAAGCTACACAGAGAAACCCTGTCTCAAAAAACCAAAAAAAAAAAAAAAAAAAAAAAAAAAAAAGAGATGACATCAGAATCATCCATTCACACATTACTGCTTTAATGACATGTTCATGGCCATGTTCAACACCTGAGTGTAGCTAGAGTTTTCCTGCCTGGCCCACAGTCAGGACAAATCTCTCTCACCTGCCAGTCCCACAGCCGCTCAGACCTGATCAAGTAAACACAGAGACTTATATTGCTTACAAACTGTATGGCTGTGGCAGGCTTCTTGCTAACTGTTCTTACAGCTTAAATTAATCCATTTCTATAAACCTTGCCATGTGGCCCGTGGCTTACCGGCATCTTCACATGCTGCTTGTCCTGGTGGCGGCTGGCAGTGTTTCTGACTCAGCCTTCCACTTCCCAGCTTTGTTCTTCTCCTTGTCCCACCTATACTTCCTCCTGCCTGGCTACTGGCCAATCAGTGTTTTATTTACCAACCAATCGTCAACACAATTGCCATACAGAACATCCCACAGCACCTGAGAGCACTGGCTGCTCATTCACAGGGCCTGACTTGGATTCCCAGCACAAAGAAGACAGCTCACAACTGTCTCTAACTGCAGGCACTGGGGAACAGACTCTCTCTTATGACCTCCACTGGGACTTGGCAACCTCTTGATGTGCACACTGGTGAAACTTATAAATCTACATTAAACTTCATTCCTTTTGAAAATAACATCTATGTGAAGAAATTTTTTTTAAATATGGAATCACATATATATATCTGGGTTTTTTTTTTTATCATTTGTAGATCTGGTACCCTAGCAGGCCCAGAGAATGCATCATATCTCCTGGACCTAGAAATACAGGTAGTTCTGAGCCATCTGATGTGGGTGCTAGGAACCAAACTTGGGTATCCAATAGGAGCATGACTATTCTCCAGCTCCCAAATATGACATTAAAATGTAGGTGAAGCTGCCAGATTACTCCTTCTGTCTCCTATCACTTGAAGGTGATGAAAGTCTCCTCTAGATGATTGTCAAAGGATTCAATGGCTTTCTATCCCTCTGTGAATGAACTCTCTACTTTGCTTCTTATTTTAATTATTAACACAATTCTCTTGATATGAGTAGAGATATCAAAAGATAACAAACCTAACTTGTTAAAAACAGTCTTTGTCCAGTCAGATTATATAGGAAAACTTCCATAATTTGAGATATGCCATTTTTTTATTTATTTTTTTTTTGAATTTTTGAGATAGGATACTTCTATATAGCCAAGGCTGTCCTGGAACTCACTATTTGAACCAATCTGACCCCAAACCTTAAACTCAGAGAGACTGGCCTGCCACTGTATTGCAAGTGCTGGTGTTACAGGTATGCACCTCTAATCCCAGCTGAGATACGTTTTTTTTAATGATCTATCTTTAAAACAGAGAATTAAAGGATGAAATAAGATTTTTAAAAAACCATCAATGTTCTGATGAACAGTAATGCCTCTAGAAATTCTGTAATAATAATGTAAACTGGCAGGTCATTTCATATATTCTCAATAACTGGGTCATTTACTTTGCCAATTTTATCCATTTAAAAATGTTTGAACTATGTTTGTGTGTATGTACCTGTGCCATCATGTATATGTGGCAGTGAGAGGACAACTTAAAGGTGTCTATTATCTACTTCTCCTATGTGAATTCTAAAGATGAAACCCAGGGAGTCATCTGGCTGCAAGTGACCTCAATGGCACTTATTTGTATTTAAAAATTATGTATGCATGTGCCAGTGTGGGCGTGTGCATATGCCACAGCCTGAGTGTATAAACAAGTGAAAAATTTGTAGGAGGAATTTGAGTTTTCCAGAGATTTAACTCAGATCTTTAGGCCTAGCAGCAACCAACTTTACCCACTAAAACAATTCTATGACAATAGACTATGGTTCTGAGAAAGTGTTAGGAACTTTCTCAGTGTTTAAGATTAAGTGTTTAATCCGCAGAATCAACTAACACAATCCAAACAAAAGGAAAAAGAAAACAAGAGATAGCAGTACATCATTTCCATTTGCAAATAGGATCTATTATTCAAATTGTTTTGCTCTATCATTAGATGACATTATATTTACAACCTGAAGAGAAGATAATGAAAGGGTATACGGCACTGGTTTGGTCATTGGCGGAAGAGTCACAAGTCGAAGAGTCGTGAGCAGTAGAGTCATGAGCCATGGTTACCAGAGTTAGAATGGGCTTTATTAGAGAGAAGAAAGGATAGGGGAGAGAGAGAGAGAGAGATGCAGAGAAAGATAGAGACTGAGAGCAGAGAGATGCAGAGAAAGAACATGGAGAGAGAGAGTGTGGGGGTGCATGGCCGGCTTTTAGGCTGAGATGCAGTCGCCTGCTGATAACATAATAAGGTGCCAGATGAGACCACCAAGCTGCGCATATACAGAATCCTTACAGATAATATTTTACTAATGTAATTTTCAACTAGTTTAATTGGTGGACCAGTGAGACAGCTAAGAAATGTCTGTGCAAGGCTGGGACCTGACCTTGATCACCATATGAAGAGGGGCAAAAGTAGACTCCACAAAGTTGTCTTCCAGTTTCCAGATATCTGTCATGGCCTAAAAACCCATAATCACATTACACACACACACACACACACACACACACACACACACACACACACCAGGAATGTTTTTGTTTGTTTTCTTTTGTTTTTAATAAGTCTCATTGCCATTACATTATCTGGCATCTCTGGATAATCCCCTGGAAGGCAGTACTTCAAGATGAAGTGGCAAATGGGAAATTAATGGGGCATGAAGAAGCATAGAACTTCAAATAATATATACTTATCCATAGCACAACAAGCTATATTGTGAAGTATTGATGTGGATTACATGGCAAACACTGATGCTGACAAATTTCCAGCATTTCAATATTATAGACTGATCACACCTTTCCAGTAACTTTTTAATTTTATTTTTAGTGATTCTCACTATTACTGTCTTTCCCCTTGGGAAATTTTGTGTAAAATTTTGTAAAGAATAAAATTGTGTACAATGGTAAACTCTCTAAACAAAATAATTATTGGAAAAAAATATCCCTGTCACCATGGAACCAGGAATTCCATTGTGCCCTCCTAATTGCATCAAGAACAGGAAAGTTAGAGATTTTCTAGACACATCTCATCCCAAGGATAAAATGCCTACTATTCAGATCCAGAGACTAATGCAATTAAGGGCAAGAGTTCACTTAATGAATATAGAGACGTTAGAATGGTATAGTATAATGGGAAAAGAGTAAGACACAAGGACCTTCCCTTTGGGGAGCATTATGAGAGGAAGAGGCCCATATAGTAAAAATAAGGAATTGTAGTATAGTGTCTGCTCCCCAGAAGTCCTTTTCCCAAGGTCAGGCATTTGGATAAGGGTCTCCATTATTCCCTCAAGGGCTTGAGGAAAGTTGCCAGTTGCTAAAGTACTCATTCTCCTTATCTGTGGAAGGAGGAACTGGTGGTCCTTTCATTAACATATGTCTGGTGCCTATTATCAAGGTCAAGGGTAGGTTCCTTAACCCACAATTTCAAGCCAAACACCAGCTCACAAGCCCTATTTTCTCCTGTTTAATCATACATGAATCTATAGAACATAAAAGGTGCCTTTTTTCAATTAAACACTGCTGGTAGCCATTCAGTTCTCCCTCATATCATGTCAGTCTCTTTCTCTCTCACCCCTGCTGACTCCACACATCTTCTTTGGAACATGAGCCCCCTCCCAAGCAGGTCTCCAGCAAAATATACAATTTATTGTTGGTCATCCTACATTATTATATTTCTGCCAAATAGATGAAAATGATGTTTTGGTACACACATGGGGTATTTAATGTGTCTTATACTTTCTTCTATTAAGCATTTTAACACTAACATTGTTGAAACGTGTTGACAAAACAGTACACACTGGGGGTACATCATCTACTCTTGGACATTTACTCAGGAGGCTGACACAAAAGGATCATGAGTTCAAATGTATCCGTGAATAAATACAGATATCCAAGCTAGGATAACTAACAATATCTCAAGGGAATTTGTGAAATTATGAAAATCAAAACCAGGAACAATCTTTCACAGACATAACAGTTTTGGGCTATTATGAATAAAACAGCTATGAACATAGTTGAGCAAGTATTCTTGTGGCAGGATGGAGGAGCATCTTTTGAGTATATGTCCAAGAGTGGTATAGCTGAGTCTTGAGATAGTTCAAATCCCAGTTCTCTGAGGAACAACCATATTGATTTCAAAGCTGTACAAGTTAGCACTCCCACAAGCAATGGAGGAGTGTTCCCCTTACTCCATATCCATGCCAGCATGAGATGTTTCTTGTGTTATTGATCTTCACTATTATACAGGTGTTAGATAAATCTCAAAATAGTTTTTATTTGCACATCCTTGATGACTAAGGATGTTGAACATTTCTTTAAGTGTTTCTCAGCCATTTTAGATTTCTCTGTTAAGAATTCTGTGTTGAGATCTGTACCCCATTTTTATTGGATTATTTGGTTTGTTCATCTCTAGTTTCCTAAGTTCTTTATTTTCCTGAGTGAGGCAACTGAGAACCACATAGACAAACATGATATGTACTCAATTATAAGTGGATATTAGCTGTTAAGTATAGACTATCACAGTACAATCCACAAACCCACAGAGGCAAAGTAACAAGGACAGCCATAGGGAGGGATGCATAGATCTCCCTAGAAAGAGTAAATAGAATAGATTTTGTGGCTCGATGGTGGGCAGGACCAGGAACCATCAGATGAGGAAGGGAAGAACAGAGGGAGAGTATACAGGGAAAGCTGATTAGAATAGGGGAGATTTTAGGGGGCAATATGGAAAACTAGTATAGTGTAAACTTCCTGGAAGCTATAAGTGTGACCACAGTGAGGACTCCAAGTAAGTAAGAGTAGAGAACCTGAACTGGCCATCTTCTGTAACAACACAAGGCTCCCAGTGATGGGACTGGGACACCAACCCAGCCACAATATATTTGATCTACACTGGTCCTGTCTTCAAGATATGCTGGGGCAATAGCAGCTCAGAGCTTGTGTAATGGCCAACCAATGGCTGATGTAACTTGAGGCCCCGGCCACAAGAGGGAGCCCATGCCCAACACTGCCTGGATGAACAGGAACTGGAAGTTGAATGACTCTGAGAATGAGGGTAGATCCAAATACAATTGACCAAAAAGAAAAAAGTCTATGAAATGATTCCTAAGTATATTCTACTACAATCAGAGAATGGTGCCTACACCAATTGTCATCAGAGGGACTTCTTCCAGCAGCTCATTGGAGCAAATGCAGAGGCCCTCATAAAACACTACCTGGAGCGCTGGGAATTCTGCTGTAGATGTGAGGAGGGATTGTAGGAGCCAAAAGGGTCAAGGACACAAGGAGAACATAGCCCACAAAATCAACCAAACAAGGATCATAGTGGCTCACAAAGCCTGAAGCAGTAATCATAGAGCCTCCACGGCTCTGTGCCAGGTCCTATGCATATATGTTATGGTTATGTAGCTTGGTGTTTTTGTAGGACTCCTAACAGTATATGCTGAGGTGTCTCTGACTCTTTTCCTGATCTTGGTACACTTTTCCTCCTACTGCATTGCATCATGCTGCCTTGATTATGAGGGTCTGGGACTAGTCTTATTGTAAGTTGTTATGTTGTGTTTGGTTGATATTACTGGAAGATCTTCACTTTTCTGAAGGGAAATAGAGGAGGAGTGGATTGGGTGGAGAGGGGATCATGGCAGGAAACCTGGGGGAGTAGAGGGAGGAGAAAATTTACTGTATGAGAGGATATATTGTATGAAAAAATAATAAATTTTAAAAAAGAAAAAGAGAAGAATGTGGACACAAGAAGGGAAAATTGGACCTAGGCAAGAAAAAAAAAAACTCAGCAGGGCAAACACCAAGTCCTACAGCTTTATCTCAGATACATGGGGTTTCATTTTCAAAAAGCTTAAATTTTAGCTAGAGTTTTCCTGCTTGCCCACAGTCAGGACAAATCTCTCTCACCTGTCAGTCCCACAGCCGCTCAGACCCGACCAAGTAAACACAGAGACTTATATTGGTTACAAACTGTATGGCCGTGGCAGGCTTCTTGCTAACTGTTCTTACAACTTAAATTAATCCATTTCCATTAATCTAAACTTTGCCACATGGCTCATGGCTTACTGGCATCTTTACATGCTGTTTGTCATGGTGGCGACTGGCAGTGTCTCTCTGACTCAGCCTTCCACTTCCCAGCTTTATTCTCCTCCTTGTCCCGCCTATACTTCCTGCCTGGTCACTGGCCAATCAGTGATTTATTTATTGACCAATCAGCAACACACTTGACATACAGACCATCCCACAGCACTTCCCCTTTTCTTTCATTCTTTTTTTTTTTCAAAAAGGAAGATTTTAACCTTAACAAAGTAAAATTACATATAATTTGGGAATTTGGGCATAGCTTCTCTTACTACTTCCTGCTGGAGGGGGGCGCTGTATCTTATGGGGACACAAAGAAAATTTTAGGATTATGGAATAGTCCATAAGGGTGTATTGTCTGAGCCAGTTGCCTTGAAATGGTTCTGGATGTTGGATCATCTGGGCCTTGGTGTCATTGGAGACCTTTCAGGGGGTCTTGGCTGGTCAAACCTGATGTATCTTAATCTGGAACAAATCCATAGCCTCTTGCTTTCTGTGGAAACAAAAGCAGAGACTCTTTTCCAAAGCAACATATCCTTATATCCAAATTTTGAAGTCAAGGTACCTTTAAAATATACATTTTGGCATAACTCAACAGCTTTTATAATCAAATGTTTTTCTGCAGTTAAAAATCCCAAAGACAGCACAATCCAGATTCTCTGTGTAATATTCATCTTTATGTGGCTTATTTTTTATATTAATTTTACTGTCTCTTTAAAGACTTTATTTTTTAAAACTATGTATTTGTTTCTATAACTGTATATATCACCTTTTTTGTCTCTTTCAAGCCTATGTATATTTTACACACATTTTAAACTATTACATCTGAATCTGTCTTATTGTGAATCTATTGCTTTAAACTGCAGCAGCTGTGGCTGCTGGCTCCGCCCACCTCAGCTTCCCAACATGGCCGTGGTACTTTACCACCGGCTCTGGGAGCTATAGTGGGTCTATGCTTTTATCCAAGCAGCGTGTAGCCCAGAAACCTCTTTTTTTGTTTTGTACTAGCAAAGGCTAAATCCACCATGCAGCTTAATGTGCCACTTGCAGAGGCCTCATTCCAGCCATACTGCAGGTCGAGCGCACAGGATAGGAACCCGCCAGTTGCTCAAACCCGCAGCTGCCGCTCATTTGAGAAAGACAATTAGGAACTGTTTTTAGCTCCATTTTAGAATCCTTTTTTCAGTTTTTAGGTGGAAACTCTTGCCACCACATTGGATGCCATTAAATAGCTCTATTCTTTCAAATTTTCATACATGTCCCTCCTTTGCTGCTTCCACTCCCTGTATCCAGCTGCCCATGGCAGATATCTCATAGCTTGTGTAGCTCAATATCAAATGGTCTCAAACAACACAGTCTTCATCTTCATGACTTCATGTAATGGACTCTCAAGAGTCTCCACACTGGGTTTCTGACCCATGCCAAAGAACAGTGCTGAACTGAAACTGCAGAGGAAGAACCCATGACCTTTACATTTTGCATCTTTCTTGTTTCCAGAATCAGTATAACATGAGTAATCTCCCAAAACTCCCTAAATTTGGATTCTAAGTTGTAATGGACCTGACCATACTTTAACCAGAATTGCAGCAGGTTCTACAATGAGATTCCTTTCTGAGAACAGCAGTCGTTTTGCTTACTCCTTCCATAAATTGAAAGTTTACCTTAATGGAGTCTTACCCTTCGGATGCCTTTATAGGCTTCTACTGTAGAGCAAGTGCCTTCATTTTAATGGTTACAATCTCCTTAAAAGTTTCTGTTCCACTACTGGACTGCTATCTGAAACTACCTAATGTTTTTCTCTACAAAACACAAATTTTTCATTTCTTTTTTTGTTTGTTTGTTTCTTTTTCACTAGAGACCTTAATGAGTCACCATACTAACCATCCAACAAAATTTGTATGTTGTTGAAGAAATCAACCCATTACTTTATAATTCTGGTTTACTCCGTTTATCTAGGAATGGAGAAAATAAGAGCAATTTGAGGCCAAAATATTATACAGATGACTTCTGGCTAAGTTTTTCATGGAGTCTATTTCCCACTGAAATCCTATGACCTCAATCTTCACTGTCTGAGTTGCTCTCAAGATTCCCATCTTCTCAGTCCTACAAGAATAGCCAATTCATCTCTGTTTACAGCTTTCTATGGCTTTTGCCATCTAATGTCCTGATATCTTCAACATTCCTCCAAAAGTCATCAGTCCTAGGCCCTATGCAGCAACAAAATTACTTTCTGTGTTCCATGTTTTATTCTAACTTGTTTCTTACTTGCTGTTATTAATTTTTTCAATGAAAAGCATCTTATGTAATGAACAGTTTTATTTGGCTGAAATTGCCAGATCACAACCCATTATTGTGGGAGCTTAGGATAGAAACTGAAGCTAGCAACTGAAGGCAAAATCCATGGGGAAACTTTTCTACCAGCTTTCTCTCACGCTTGGTCATTGTCTTGTGCTCAGCTAGCTCTCTTATCCAGCCCAGGCCCACTTATTATGTATATTGCCATGCTCAGTGGAAGGGCCTTCTGATATTAACCATTAATCAACACAATCTTGTATGTAGAGTTTTCCTGCCTGGCCCACAGTCAGGGCAAATCTCTCTCACCTGCCAGTCCCACAGCCGTCAGACCCGACCAAGTAAACACAGAGACTTGTATTGGTTTCAAACTGTATGGCCATGGCAGGCTTCTTGCTAACTGTTCTTTCAGCTTAAATTAATCCATCTCCATTAATCTATACCTTGCCACATGGCTCGTGGCTTACCGGCATCTTCACATGCTGTTTGTCATCTTGGCGGCTGGCAGTGTCTCTCTGACTCAGCCTTCCACTTCCCAGCTTTATTCTCCTCCTTGCCCCGCCTACACTTCCTGCCTAGCCAATGGCCAATCAGTGTTTTAATTATTGACTAATCAGCAACACATTTGACATACAGAACATCCCACAGCACTTCCCCCCTTTTTTTTTTTTAAAAAAAAAGGAAGGTTTTAACCTTAACAAAGTAAAATTACATATAATTTGGGAATTTGGGCGTAGCTTCTCTTACTACTTCCGGCTGGAGGGGGGCGCTGTATCTTATGGGGATACAAAGAAAATTTTAGAATTATGGAATAGTCCATGAGGGGGTATTGTCTGAGCCAGTTGCCTTCAAATCGTTCTGGATGTTGGATCATCTGGGCCATGGTGTCATCGGAGACCTTTCAGGGGGTCTTGGCTGGTCAAACCTGATGTGTCTTAATCTGGAACAAATCCATAGCCTCTGGCTTTCTGTGGGAACAAAAGCAGAGTCTCCTTTCCAAAGCAACATATCCTTACATCCAAATTTTGAAGTCAAGGTACCTTTAAAATATACATTTTGGCATAACTCAACAGCTTTTACAATCAAATATTTTTCTGCAGTTAAAAGTCCCAAAGACAACACAATGCAGATTCTCTGTGTAATATCCATTTTTACGTGGCTTATTTTTTATACTACCTTTACTGTCTCTTTAAAGACTTTATTTTTTAAAACTATGTATTTATTTCTATAACTCTATATATCATCTTTTTTGTCTCTTTCAAGCCTACGTATCTTTTACACACATTGTAAACTATTACATCTGAATCTGTCTTATTGTGAATCTATTGCCTTAAACTGCAGCAGCTGTGGCTGCTGGATCCACCCACCTCAGCTTCCCAACATGGCCATGGTTTACCGCCAGCTCTGGGAGCTATCGGGGGTCTATGCTTTTAGCCAAGCAGCGTGTAGCCCAGAAACCTCCCCTTTTGCTCTGCACCAGCAAAGGCTAAATCCACTATGCAGCTCAAAGTGCCACTTGCAAAGGCCTCATTCCCGCCATAGGCAGGTCGAGCACGCACGCTAGGAACCCACCAGTAGCTCAAACCAGCAGCTGCCGCTCATTTGAGAGAGACAATTAGGAACTGTTTTTAGCTCCGTTTTAGAATCTTTTCTCAGGTTTTTAGGTGGAAACTCTTGCCCCACGTTGGGCGCCATTTGTATGTAGAGTTTTCCTGCCTGGCCCACAGTCAGGGCAAATCTCTCTCACCTGCCAGTCCCACAGCCGTCAGACCCGACCAAGTAAACACAGAGACTTGTATTGGTTTCAAACTGTATGGCCATGGCAGGCTTCTTGCTAACTGTTCTTTCAGCTTAAATTAATCCATCTCCATTAATCTATACCTTGCCACATGGCTCGTGGCTTACCGGCATCTTCACATGCTGTTTGTCATCTTGGCGGCTGGCAGTGTCTCTCTGACTCAGCCTTCCACTTCCCAGCTTTATTCTCCTCCTTGCCCCGCCTACACTTCCTGCCTAGCCAATGGCCAATCAGTGTTTTAATTATTGACTAATCAGCAACACATTTGACATACAGAACATCCCACAGCACTATCTCTCACAGACATAGTAACCAGCAATTCTGTTCTGGACATACTCTCAATTAATGTTCCCTCAAATGAAACTAGGCCACATCATATTGACAGCTGAACCTAATCAAGACAAGAAGACAATAATATCTCAGAAGGATTTTGAAACCCAAAACCAATGTTTTAACCATATCAATCATTTAATCAGAAAAAAAACAAGTATGAAAACAGCAACAATGAGGAAACATAGACATGGCTAGAAATAGGATAGGCAAGCCTCTAATATCAAAAAAATTAAAACTGTCTCTCCACAGAAAGTTCACATACCAAAATAATAATAATAATAATTAATAATAATAATAATAACTCAAAGAACTCATAACATAATACAGAAATTTTCCTGGATACAAAAATTAGTGAAGGTCCATCATTTTCTAGAGAAACAACAATTTAATTAGATGGCAATAAAACTAACAACATTGATGGAACCACTGGAAAAAACAAGACACAAAGACATACCTACAAATACATATCATGGTCCTTTAACAAGAACTACAAGATTATAATCTAAATCAAACTCTAAGAAATCTCTGGCCAGGGTTCAGGATTTAGCTCAGTGGTAGAGCTCTTGCCTAGCAAGCATAAGGCCCTGGGTTTGGTCCTCAGCTCCGGAAAAAAAAAAAAGAAAGAAAAAAAAAAGAAATCTCTGGCCATCGCTCATCCTATGCACCCCAGTTCTCTCCATTGCTAATAACAGAAAATGGGTTGGGTGAGGAGAGCTGTTCCACAAAATTAGAGAGATTCACTTGAAGCCTTCTGATATTTTAACTTTGTAGAAAATAGTTTTGACTACTAAAAAGATCTCATTCTATTATGATGAAGAAAAGAATATTTGCTAGGAGACATCAATTTGTTTCCTATGATTAGATGTAAGTCTGAATCAGTGAGAAAATAAAAACAGCTAAATAAATGCCTGTGTGCACACTGAACACATATAGTACAAACATAATGCACTTCCATAGCCAGGGTGACAGAGTCCCTCCTCCCCAGGGAATCCACATCTGGGGAGGCTCGGAAGAGGAGAGTCACTGCCTAGGTCACCAAATGAACCAAGAGAACCACAGTCTGGTTCATGGTACATCCCAGTCACAGCAGCTCTGACAGCTCAGAAGTGCTCCTGCAGTTTTGGGGTCAGTGGCCCACACACTCCCCCATGACATGGCTTGCAGTCTCCTTCACAGCTCCCTACATCAGAACCAGAGGAGAATCCTGGAAAGAACTTGCAACCTCCCTCCCACAGCTACTCCTGATTGCTAAGCCTTCCCAGAACTCCATGTTAACTAAACTCACCCAGCTGGGCCTCGGGACATTAGCAGCTCCCCTACTGGGTGATCAACTGACCCGGACAGCACAGCCTTCCCAGCTCTGCCCTTCCACCCTAGGGGAAGACAAGACCCTAATGGGGGGATTTACATTTTAGGAGAAATTGTTCTAGTCTCCCAGAGCACTTTCTGTTCCTCTCCCAAGGAACAGGGTCTTTGGGTGAACACCTCATTACACACTCAATGTCCAGTGCAACCAACCTGTGGCCTCACAGCTGGGAAGTCCTGTAGTTAAACATAGGTCACATTCAAACAGTAACTGTTGTTAAAGCAAAAAGAGGCCATGGATTAGAAAACAATGAGGGATCAAGAAAGGGCTTGCAGGCAGGAAAGAGACTGTAGACATGATGTAGTTATAATCTCAAAGAATTATTTTGAAAAGTTGAAACAGGCTTCATGGCCATGTGCTCCAGAGACTAGGGATTTGTATGATAGCACACCAAGGATTACTCACACCTTTCCTCTCAGGCTGGACATCTGAAACCAGAAAAATCACAGTCCTGTTAGTCAGGGCCACAACATTTTACCCAGATCTTCAATTTTGGTTGAACTAGTGTAAGGGCAGTAATTTGATTTCATGATAAGGTCAATCCTTTATCCAGATTCTTTATTGACCTGGTCTGTGGATCCCAACACATGACCAGTCAGGGCAATCATGATCACCTAAAATTGATGACCTGACTCCCCATTGCTAATCTCCACTGCTGTCACATCGGGAACGCCCTCAGCCTCTGGCTGCCCCTCTCTATCTGCACTGTCACCACACCTGCTTCAGTGTTGTCAGGGAACTCAGTTCTTGCACAGGTCCCTCTTCATCTGTAAGTGCCCAGTAAAGGCCAGAGATAGTGGAGGACACTCAGTCACTGGTCTAATTTTCCTTTTCACTGACTACTGGTCTAATTTTCCTTCTCACTGACAACTCAAGGACCAGCCATAAAGCCTCTTTCATGCTCCTTTCTGCCTCTCCATTTCTGCACTGTCAAACTACACCACATTCAAAGCTGTTCAATGAACTGAATTTTTTGAAAAGGACCCTCTCCTTTTGTATGTCCCCAATAAAAGCCAGAGAGGTTGGAGGACACCCATTAACTTGTCTATTTTTTCTTCTCATTGCCAGTCAAAGCCCTGCCTGGAACAAGATGCAGGACTGTCTTCCCAGTATTTGGCAGCAGAGGCAGGACTAGGTGTCCAAAAGTATAAGTTTGTTTCTACACCATAATTTATTAGACTGTGAAATTTTGGGTGGGCCCACCAAGGCCCCATGACAGATTACAGGAAGGATTCAGCTTCCATTTAGCCCAATGTGGAAATAATGGCAAGGTTGCTCCTTGTCGTCAAATTGGACACAGAGGCTAGTGAGGCACTTTATTAATATCAGGTATATTTTTTGAGATGCCTGTTTTAAAAACATTGCTTCCAATAACTTGCACAGATTAAACTTTTATTTTCCCCATTTTTCAGGTGCCTAATAAAAAGCCATATCATTATTAATTCCAAGGCTTCTTGGTATATTATTTGTTATTCATGGTAAAATGTGTAAGTAAATCAGAAGCCTGATTGTAATGAGCATAGCAAAAAAATGTCTTTTATACCTGAAAACACAGCTTAGTCAATAACCCCACTACACCCAAGGCTGCACCTGATAAGCTGAAGCCAGTGACATCACTCACTCAAGCAGACAGTTCTAGAACCCCATGACACCCACTGGACAGTATATAAACAGAAATCAAGAGCAATGCACTGCTCTGTATGTATGAAGAGACACTATCTTGCTCTACCCTGCATCTGGAAAGTTTCCCCCAGGATCCTGACCCTAGAAACAAATTTCTGTTGAGGCTGCACCTAGTCTTCAGCTGACACAGTTTGTGACCTTAGTTAGGAATCGGGAGTGTGAACCTTGTGTGATAACCTTCAGCATAAGAAAATACAACCTTTGTTACACTAACTCCACAGATCTACCCTCTGGCCCACAGTACTCTTCTCTGCCACTTCCTCTCCAGATATGTTGTCAGGTGTTTGCCCATCCTTTGTCATTCTGACTGCAATTACCACAACTCTTTCCAACAGACCAAAACCACAATCTATAGAAACAGCGACAATTCATAATATCAACAATAGTTCTGTGAGGGCACAACCTGTTGTCAGTGGCCTAGAAAAACATATTCTGGAACTGCAGGAAAACTTATTCCTTAATTTATATTTGTTTGGACCTTCCTGGTACATTGTTACTGCTAGAGAAAAGTAATAATAGCTTCACTGAAACACACATAATATCTCCATACTTCCATAGGTCTGAAAATGTATCCTGAATTTAAGTAATCTAAAATAGAAAATCCTAACTTCCAACTAAAGAACAGGGAACGTCCAGACCAACGATTGTCTATCTGTAAGTAAGAGCAACATTTGTTAGCAGATTTCATATTTGCTGCAATGCACAATCATTAATTTAGACATATATTAGGGTAGAAAATAACTGGAAGATAAATGATACTTTACTGGGCACACGCCTGTAATCCCAGCTCTTGAAAGGTAGTAGGATTACCCCAAGTGTGAGACCAACCTGGTCTACGTAGATGAACTCCAGGAAAGCTACCTAGGAAAACTATCTCAGACATATTGAGTAATTCACTAATTAAAAATTTAAAAACAGGGCAAATGTAGTTTAGCTAAAATGTTTTTAGGCTTTGTAATAAAAAGAAAAATACTTTCTTACACCTAGTCTCAATACTATCCACAAGAAAAGAATGAGTCTTTGTTCAAAGATTGAATACATGAAACAAAAGATGCCTTAAAAATTAAGTCATCTATCAGCACAATTATCCTACTGTGAGAAAACCCACAGATGAAATAAAAACTAATATAAAAGATTTATTAAGCAAAGGGCTTGGTCTATTTACATACCATTTTCAAATATCAAACAACTGTCTAAGGAAAGGAGCAGCTGAATAGTAGAGCAACTAACTGCCTAGCATGAACCCTGCCTGGGTTTCATTCCAAGATGAAAATTACTTAGAATAATGGAGAATGTAAGATATGCAAAAAAATCCTAATTTTAAAAGAAAATAAGCTTTTTAAAAGGAAATTTGAGTAATAATGATTTAGAACTAATTTGTGTATACATGGGCCAAAAAGGAAAACAAAAAACAAAAAACGAAAAACAGAAATCACACAGATCTGCATGAAAAACAAGATTATACTTCAACTCTGGACCAAAACCTATGCAGTATGAAAAAGGGAGCAACATTTTCACAGTTTATATGTTTAAATCATAAGCTGGAGAGTTACTTATGTGGGGGTAAGAGCATCAAGACATGATCATCCTCAGGTGAATATGGAATTAAAAGCCACCTTAGCCTACTAAAGACCAGGTCATGAAATAAGTAAGTCTGGCTCAAAATTTTTAGCCCACATGTGTTATTCTACTTTCTCAAAGTACAACCAACATTGACATTTAGTGGTCATATAAAAAAGATCTCAACCAGATGTGGCAGCATGTACTTTAATCCCCAGGCTCTGGAGTCAGAGACAAGCAGATCTCTGAGCTTGAAGCCAGCCTGCTCTACTCAGCAATACCAGGTCCACCAACAATACATATTGAGACTATTTCAAAGAACCTAAAACAAAGGTAGGCATGCTGGTGTAGTTTTCATCCCTAGCACTTGGGAATCAGAGGCAGGAGGATCTATCTGTCTGTGATTCAAGGTCAGACTGGTCTAAGAAAGGGAGAAATTAGTAGCCATCTTGAGAGGTGTTCCTTTCCCTTCCCCCTCTTCCTCTAGAGGTATTTGCTGACCAGTGGTTTTTGAACTGACCAGAAGTTGAACCTATGGGAAAGATAAGGCTGGGACAATAAATCTATATATCCTGGACTTGGCAAAACAAGGTATGAGGAGTATTGAGTATTCAGCTCAATTGACCAGAAGCTGAACTCAAGAGTGAGTAGGACTGCAACAATTAATCTGCATGTGTCCACAAAAGCAGGACATAGGGAGTAAATATTTATGTCTCTGTAGATACCCTGAATCCTGTTAGCCATTATTAAACTTATGCTTACCTTACCCCTAGCCTCCTTTGCCCAATCCTGAAATACGTAACATTCTGTATGTGAACCTTTCCTATATAAACCCCTTAAAGTGAGTGCTCGGGACCTTCCCTCTTTTCACCTACTGTAAAGTGGTGTTGGGGGAGGTCCCTGACTAGGCCAGAATAAAGGAAACCTTTTGTTCTTACATCAGAAGTTGGCTCCTGGGCAGTCTTGTTGGGGGGGGTGCTCACACTTGGGCATTACATTTACATGTTAAGTTCCAGTAAGAATGTGTCAAAAAAAAAAAAAAAAAAGCAAAACAAGGTCTATTTTTGTTACATCAAAATATTAAAGTCCTAGCCGGGCGGTGGTGGCACACGCCTTTAATCCCAGCACTCGGGAGGCAGAGCCAGGCAGATCTCTGTGAGTTTGAGGCCAGCCTGGGCTACCAAGTGAGTTCCAGGAAAAGGCACAAAGCTACACAGAGAAACCCTGTCTCGAAAAACCAAAAAAAAAAAAAAAAAAAAAAATTAAAGTCCTTTATTACTTAAGCCTAAAGAGTCTTTAAAATGTCAGTGCCTCCCACAGTACAGCCTTTTATGGTACTGATAAAGACTCAAAATGAGGCCTGGAGAGATGGCTTAGTGGTTAAGAGCACTGCCTACTCTTCAGGAGGTCTTGAGTTCAACTCCCAGCAACCACATGGTGGCTCACAACCATCTCTAGTGGGATCTGATGCCCTCTTCTGGTATAAAGTTGTACATGCAGATAAAGCACTCATATACATAAATAAATAATAAAACCTTAAAAAAAGAATTTTTAAAAAAAAGATTCAAAATGAGTCTTCTAAACCATTAATATTAAATGCAAAATATATTTTATGCATTCTCTCCTCAGAGGAGCCAAAGTATTCCAAGTATCATACTTTGCCAAAATATATTTTATGGCTATCAGGAAAGACTTGTTCTATGAAGTCAGAACTTTTCCAAATATCCTGTTATGTCATACAATAGAGAATAAAATTTGAAGAAAAAAATGCAGTCTTGTATAAATTTATTCAACACATATCCTGTGTTCTTTAAATACTAATACTATTCTTGAAAGTTTCTTTTGTGTGTGTGTGTGTGTGTGTGTGTGTGTGTGTGTGTGTGTGTGTGTTTGTTTGTATATTTGTGTGTAATGTGTATGGTTTAGGTGATGTGTGTCTATTTGTTTTTGTGAGTGTGTTTGTGTCTTTATGTTTTTGCATGTATTTGTATGTATATGTGTACTGGTTTTATTGTGTCTGTGTGTTTGAGTAGTGTGTATATGTATGAGTGTATGTGGTGTGTTATGAGTATGTTGTGTGTATATTTGTGTGTGAAAAAGAGAGAGAGAGAGGTGTGTAATGTGGGTGTCTGTTTGATGCACAAGCATACATACATGCTAGGCTTCATATGTAGTTGCCAATGGACAATTTTCAGAACTTAGTTCTCTCTACCATGGGTTCTCAGGAACAATCTTATTGTACTTGAGCAACAAAGTGCTTTGACCTGAGGAGTCACCTCAAGATCTTACAAATACATATAAATAAGCTTAATAAAGTAACTGCTGACACCTAAAGTCAGTGCAAATATACTGTTGTGGGTGATTATTTTTTCAAACATAGAAGAAGTAAATCAGGTTTACTATTGAAACATCTTAGGTCAACTTCATGAGAGGAGAGACTTTAGTGCTTAAATTAATTTTATCTAAAAAAAATAGTGGCTATAATTACCCAATTCACTATATACACCAGTCTATGAAGTTGCTAACACTGGTTTTAAACTTCTCTAGTGCTAAGCATTAGCTAAATGCCTTTGCCACAGGACATAGTTGGCAATTTAAGACACATACAAATTATAATACCATCGATTAGCATAGGCAGGTGATGTCCTTGAACTTTAAAAAATACAGAACACATGTACTAACAAATAACCCCTCTAGTGTGAAGAATTCCTCCTTCGGTGAAACTCTCTAGAGCTACAAATTACAAATACCAACATTAAATCATTTTTATTTAAAATTCCATTTTCTAGGCAACATCTCCTAACTGCTATGCTGTGGGATGGTCTGTATGTCAAGTGTGTTGCTGATTGGTCAATAAATAAATCACTGATTGGCCAGTGGCCAGGCAGGAAGTATAGGCGGGACAAGGAGGAGAATAAAGCTGGGAAGTGGAAGGCTGAGTCAGAGAGACACTGCTAGCCGCCACCATGACAAACAACATGTAAAGATGCCAGTAAGCCACGAGCCATGTGGCAAAGTATAGATTAATGGAAATGGATTAATTTAAGTTGTAAGAACAGTTAGCAAGAAGCCTGCCACGGCCATACAGTTTGTAACCAATATAAGTCTCTGTGTTTACTTGGTCGGGTCTGAGCGGCTGTGGGACTGGCAGGTGAGAGAGATTTGTAGTGACTGTGGGCAAGCAGGAAAACTCTAGCTACAAATGGCATCCAACGCGTTGGCAAGAGTTTCCACCTAAAACCTGAGAAAAGATTCTAAAATGGAGCTAAAAAGCAGCTTCCTAATTGTCTCTCTCAAATGAGCAGCAGCTGCCGGTTTGAGCTACTGGTGGGTTCCTGCACGCTTGACCTGCAGTATGGCGGGAATGAGGCCTCTGCAAGTGGCACATTAAGCTGCATGGTGGATTTAGCCTTTGCTAGTACAAAACAAAAAAAGAGGTTTCTGGGCTACACGCTGCTTGGATAAAAGCATAGACCCACTATAGCTCCCAGAGCTGGTGGAAAACGTACCACCGCCATGTTGGGAAGCTGAGGTGGGTGGAGCCAGCAGCCACAGCTGCTGCAGTTTAAAGCAATAGATTCACAATAAGACAGATTCAAATGTAATAGTTTAAAATGTGTGTAAAATATACATAGGCTTGAAAGAGACAAAAAGTGATATATACAGTTATAGAAACAAATACATAGTTTTAAAAAATAAAGTCTTTAAAGAGACAGTAAAATTAATATAAAAAAAAAGCCATGTAAAGATGAATATTACACAGAGAATCTGGATTGTGTTGTCTTTGGGATTTTTAACTGCAGAAAAACATTTGATTGTAAAAGCTGTTGAGTTATGCCAAAATGTATATTTTAAAGGTACCTTGACTTCAAAATTTGGATATAAGGATGTGTTGCTTTAGAAAAGAGTCTCTTTTGTTCCCACAGAAAGCCAGAGGCTATGGATTTGATCCAGATTAAGATACATCAGGTTTGACCAGCCAAGACCCCCTGAAAGGTCTCCAATGACACCAAGGCCCAGATGATCCAACATCCAGAACCATTTCAAGGCAACTGGCTCAGACAATACACCCTCACGGACTACTCCATAATCCTAAAATTTTCTTTGTGACCCCATAAGATACAGCGCCCCCCTCCAGCAGGAAGTAGTAAGAGAAGCTACGCCCAAATTCCCAAATTATATGTAATTTTACTTTGTTAAGGTTAAAATCTTCCTTTTTGAAAAAAAAAAAGAATGAAAGAAAAGGGGAAGTGCTGTGGGATGGTCTGTATGTCAAGTGTGTTGCTGATTGGTCAATAAATAAATCACTGATTGGCCAGTGGCCAGGCAGGAAGTATAGGCGGGACAAGGAGGAGAATAAAGCTGGGAAGTGGAAGGCTGAGTCAGGGAGACACTGCTAGCCGCCACCATGACAAACAGCATGTAAAGATGCCAGTAAGCCACGAGCCATGTGGCAAGGTATAGATTAATGGAAATGGATTAATTTAGGCTGTAAGAACAGTTAGCAAGAAGCCTGCCACGGCCATACAGTTTGTAACCAATATAAGTCTCTGTGTTTACTCGGTCAGGTCTGAGCGGCTGTGGGACTGGCAGGTGAGAGAGATTTGTCCTGACTGTGGTCCAGGCAGAAAAACTCTAGTTACACTGCTATGATTCAGAGTAACTCATGGCATTGAGTAAGCTAGAATAAGCTCTTTTTGCATTCCTGACAAGCAGCCAAATTTGATTACCAGTACTCCACATTTGTTGAGTTTTTGTTTTGAAATCCCCCTCCAATTGTGTGAATGTCACATAGGATGTGACCAAATGTCCTCAGTCTCTGCAGCCTCTGTTATACAGCTTTCATTGGCTGAACCACTCTCTATTCTAAGTCTACAAGAAGCAGTAAAACAAGCTCTTCTGATCTAACACTAACTTTTTACAATCGATAGGAGTACATGACATATAACCCCAGTACTCTGAACCTGGAAGGAGAGCTGCCACAAATCAGTGGCCTCCCTGAGCTAGATAGCAAAACAACAAAACAATTCCATTTGGGATAGTCAGGGCAGGCCTAAGAATTTCAAGTCCTTTGCAGCAAGAAAATCACATTTGAGGTACCAGTTTTTGTTCCAACTTTCTTCTCTGTTGCTGTGATTAAATTCTCTTGCCAAAAGCAACTCAGGTAATGAATAGGTTTCTTTGGTTGATACCCTTGGTCACAGTCCATCCTTGTGGGAGCTTAAGACAGAAACTCAAGCTAATAAATGAAGACAGAACATGAGGAAACATTGCTTCCTAGCTCTCTCTCTCTTGCTTTGTCACTGTCTTGTGCTAAGCTAGCTCTCTTATCCAGCCCAGGCCCACTTGCTTAGAGATATTGCCAACTCAGTGGAAGAGACTTCGAACATCAATCATAACCAACATGATCTCTCTCAGACACAGCAATCAGATATTCTGATCTAGTCACATCTGTCCCCTCAGATGACTCTAGGCTATGTCATGTTGACAGCTCATGCTAATTAGGAAAAAGAGACAATAATATATGAGGTTTTAAAGATCCAAAGCAGGGAGTATGAATTACATCCAATCACCAAAGCAGCAAAAACACAAACATGGAAATACCAAAAACTGGAAAAAACAGATATGCCAGGAAGACAAGGCAAGCCTCTAAGATCAAAAAGAGAAAACTAAAACTGTCTCTCCACAGAAACTTCCCAAATCAACAAAAACTCAAGGAAATCATAACAAGAAATTTTCTGAATACAAAATTAGTGAAGGTCAATCATTTCCCAGTGAAACAACAATGCAAATAGATGGAAATAAAACTAACAACATAGGTGGCACCATGGTGGGGGGGAATGAGATGAAAAGGCATACCTACAAAAATATATCACAGACCCTTAAACATGAACGACAAGATTCTAATCAAAATAAACTATAAGAAATCACTGGCCATCACTCATCCTGTACACACCATCTCTCCTTTGCCAATAATAGAAAATGGGTTCACTTGAAGCCTTCTGAGGTTTTAACATTGTAGAAAATAATTTTGACTACTAAAAGCATCTCATTCTCTTATGATAAAGAAAATGATGTCTGTTAGGATCACTTAGACACCATTTTGTTTCCTATGATTGATGGTTGTCTGTAAGTCTGCATCAGAGTAAGGAAATGAAAACTTTTTTGTTTCGTTTTGTTTTTTGAGACAGGGTTTCTCTGTAGCTTTGGAGCCTTTACTGGAACTCACTCTGTAGCCCAGGCTGATCCGCCTGCCTCTGCCTCCCGAGTGCTGGGATTAAAGGCATGAACCACCACCGCCCAGCCAGGAAATGAAAACTTTAAAACAAAATGCAAGTTAACAGATTTTTTAAAGAATCACTATATACCTAAAGCAACTTGGTTTGCTCTAATTGCCTTATAAGTCACAAGCACTTTTGAAAACAAGTTTATTGCTATTTTTTGCATATGTTTGTGTGGGAGCCCATTCTCGGGTTCCTCGTGACTTTACCCAGCAGGTCCGCATAGAGGATGATTAGGACCACGGGCCTGAGTGCAGGTGTCTGAGATGGTCTGCACTTGGCTGTGCTGGGGGAGGAGGTCTATTGCTCCACCCCTTGGCGTCTCTATAAAAACCCTGGGGCAGAGACAGTGGGGGCCGTTGGAATAGGTTCCAGGCCCTCTTGAGGCTATCCTTTATTTTCTATCTGTTTATCTCCACAAGATTCTCCGCAATAAGTCCTTCTATCTAATATTTCCTGCTGCTCGCACTCAAGAAAACTCTGGGGAACTGTGGGGATGGTGGGTAAACGCCCCACAGAATGGCGCCATGAACAGGGACTAAAGAAAAAAGAAAAAGGAACTAAAGAAAAAAAGGGGGACTAAAAAAAAGGGGGGACTAAAGACAAATGAACAGGGACTAAAGACAAAGTAATAGGGACTAAAGATAAAGGAAAATAATAGTTTTATTACAGAGTCTTTGGCAAAAGTGCTGAGTTCAGCCCTGCCAGTGGATAAGGCATGCCGGTGTTATGGAAAATATATATTTTATATATATTATTGAGAGGCAGGGGTTTTATCCTCGAGAGAAAAGGAAAGCGGACTGGAAGGATGTCCGATGCTGCAGCGAAATTCTCTTCTGTCAAAATTTTCTATCTTCTATCCCTTTCTCAGTTTCTATCTGTGAAAAATAAGTATAAGGTATAGTGAAGTAATATAGTTTAGGAAAAACTTAGAAGTGTAAGATTGTGTAGGAAAAAATAAGTAAGGCAACTAGACAGAAAAACTCTACAATTTTCTAACTTTGGGGGCTATGAATGCAAACCGGGAAAAAATCTTTCTTTGGGCTTTTCGGGTAGTAAAAAAGCTCTTCTCTGAGCTTATGGGGAAGAAAAAGTTTCCAATGGAAGCTTTTGACCTGGGGACAGCTGAAATGCTAAGTCCAAGCAGCAGGAGAAAGTGATTTCTCCCTGAGGCAAAAATGGGGGTGTAAAAAGCCAAGTTTAAAGTTGGGAAGTTTTGGGAAAAGTTGGTCTTTCTCTCTTGGGGAAAAAAAATATTTCTCAAACTATAAAGCTTTTCTTGGAAAATTTGGGGGGAAAATCTCTAAAAAGCCTTAATCTTTCTCAAACTAAAAGCTCTCTTAAACTTAAAAACTAAAGCCTTTAACTTTCTCTCTCAGAAGGACAAAAATTAGAATCACCTGAAGATATTAGTATAAGGACCACCTGTGATTAGCTCTAAGGGAAAACAACAAACCTCTTAAGACAGCAAAACCTAAGTTCTCTTTCAAGCTTTAAAAATCCTCCCTGCAATGCAGGAGGCAGGGACAAGTTCCTAAAAACCTCTTCTAAACTGTCTTTTCAAGCTAGTAAAAAACAGTGGGTCAGAGTACCCTGAGGGAAACGCTTGGGAGAGTATGGGTAAAGAGCAACAGAGAGCCCAAAAGGGCAGGAAACTACCTTGAGAAAAGCAAAAAAGCCAAGCTTTTCAGTTACAGCTGAGCTGAGGCATCAAGAGTTTTGTTTCTGAATGAGCTATGAAAAAGTGCTCCCAATCGTCCTAAGCAAAGATCCCCTGAAGCGATGCAAATTGTTAACGTTGTATCCTAGCTTCTGACCAAAAACCCAGAGGTGACTGGCCAGCGTCTCTGAGTTGGAGTGCATTTCGGGGATACTAGCGTTCCTGCAGTTGCAAACTTCCTGGAGCACAGAGCTGAGGCAGGAAGGTGCAGGGACCCAGGGGAAGATTGCTAATGAACAAACAAAACTAAAGCCAGTGGGAAGGGCACAGTTGTTCACTTTCCTACAAGTCCCGGGTTGATAGGTCCACAACTGCAAAAAGACATCTGAGAAAAACTTTCCTATCAGAGTAAGGACCTTTCTGGGAAAACAGTAAAGCTGAACTGTGTCTGAAGCAGTTGTGCTGCTGAGTCAGAATGCTGTCTGGGGAAAGAGCCCAGCCAGGGCAGAACAGAACTAGTAAAGCTTTCTTTTCTGTCAGAGAAAGCATCTCTTTGAGAAAAGCTTTGTTTCAACTGACTCCCTGAGATGAGGGAGTGTAGCCCTGAGGGGTGATTGCCTCTGGCATAAGTTCTGTCCTTGAGCACCCAGACAAGCAAATGCAACCCACTGGGGGACTGGGCCAGGTGAAGGCCTGATGAGGCAAAAAACCTGTTCTAATGGGAGTTTAGAAATGGCCAAAACCTTCCTTGTTAGATTTTCAGTCTGTATGCAAACCACAACAGACAAAAAGCCCCTACCTTCAGTAGCAGGGAAAGCCGCCACTGTAGTGTCGGAAACTGTTTCTGGGGTAGAGGGGATAAACTGAGACCAAACTGGATACTGTCAGGGAGAAAGACTCTGAAGAAAGAGAAGGGACATATTCCTCCCCAGAAAATACATGACCTGTGAAAAGCTGCTAGAATTTGAGGCGGATTCAGAGGGAGAAAAAAAGCCCCTACCTCCAAAGGCAGCTAGCAGAGGTACAGAGCCGCAGACAGACACCTGAAGCTCTGCATCTGGGGGGGGGGGGAGGAACAAGCAAAATGAGAATAAAGTCAGTGGGAGAAAATCTCTGAAAGAGCTATGGAAAAGCTGTTGTACATGATCTTGTTTTTCACTGACTGGCTAAGACAAACACAAGCCCCGAGGAAAGTTGCTATCAGAAATTGCCCACCTCAATGCGCGCTAACGAGGCAGGTGCAGTTCTGATTTGGGGGCCAGTGTCAAATGAAGGAGAGACACCTGTTAAAGCCAGCTGAGGAGAGACCAGAAACCTCCCAATGTCCCATAATTGAAAATGTAAAATGCTTGTTCAAATCTCCCATTGCAAAAGTAAAAAACTTTGTTCAAACCTCCCGGGGAAGAATTTGTAAGCAAGTCTGGTAAAAAAGAACCAGTTGACTCTCAGACCCAAAAAGAACTATGGGAAATGACTGATATAAGGGAAATGATATAAAGGACTGATATAAGGGACTGATACTATTATGGACTGATATAAGGGAAATGCATTCTGGGAAAGGTAGTTTTTCCGCTAAAGATGGCGACACTGCCCTGAAACACTTGCCAGCTCGAAAATACATTCATGGTAAACTTAAAATACAGCTTTTAAAAGAATAAGGAGGAAAATCATCTAAGAGTTTAAGTGTCAGTTCCAATGAAAAATTGAAAGGATACGGAACTAGGCGCTTCGCAGTTTGGGGCTCCCTTGGTAAAATGCCTTATTTACCCTAATAGCTGTGCAAAGTTTTTAACGATAGTTGGATGACAAAAAGCAAACAAGCCACTTTAAAATCCTTAAGAAAGCAAGAGAAAGCAGTTTATACACTGAATGTTGTCTTAGATATGAAGAAACTTACGTTGAAATTAAAAAAGTTCTTTGCCTTTTGAACAAACTACCTGCAATGAGTAATTCCCTTGCAAATCTAATAAGGAGACAAGGAAACAGGCATTCAAAAAGAAATGACTGCTTTATAGATGGGAAACAAACTCCAGAAAATCTAGCTGTGTCTTACAAAAGAGTTGCTTCACCTGAAAGTTCCTTATTAAAAAATCAATGCTAAATATTACAGCTGCTAATAACATCAGGAGTTAAAGCTAATGAAGTGAAAATACTAAATACAGTTCGGAGCTGTGCCACTAGTGGCTTTACTAGCTCCTTTAGAAAAATACTTTATATCACCTTATAGCTGTGCAGTATTTGGCAAGAGCTTTACAGCAGCTAAATATGGTAATTTCACCCTCAGGGTGAAGTGAAGTTTTTCAGTAGAACAAACCAAAAGTACTGCTGTAATAGAAATGTTTGTCTGAATTGAAGCACTTAGGGGAGCTATTATGAATTTGGGTGAAGGGACAGCCTCTAGTTAAAAACGGTCTACCACTGACAGTGCATCTCTGCTGGTCCAGAACGGCTGAGAGAACTGGCAACTTTGGAGTGTGGCTTCATCCTGGGAAGGTTACAGTCCCCTAGCAACAACTATCACAATTCTATAACAACAACACTCACTAAATCCCAGTGCTTTATAACAAAGCTGACTATTAACTCTAAACTTTAGAAATGATGTACGTACTTCCTGTCTAGTTGAGAGAATCTTTCTAATAGAGATAGTAATAATAATTAAGAGTAAGAAATAGAAAAAGATGAAAATAAGACATGTGAGTTTGTAAAAATTCTCTTGTTAGATCTCTGTGTTAAGAAATCTTTAGGTGTTTGCTAAGTTAAATATATGCTAATGGTAGCCCTATATAAGTTTGTAAAATAGATCTATAGAGTTCCTTTAAGAATATAAGCTTGCAAGAAGTATCTAAGGTAGTCTTAAGACATGTAGTAATAAGCTTGTAAGAAGTAAAGATGCTAGTTGTAAATGTAAGTTTAAATAAGAAATAAGATGGAATGAACATAAGAAATATATAAGAAGTAATAAGAAATATATTTCCTAAAGTAGTTCTATAGTTTCCTTAAGGAGTATAAATAAGTAGATGTTAATGTTATGAGTTTGTAAAAACATGTAAATGTTGAATGTGAGTCTAAATGCTTTGCAAGGCAAAAAATGTTATATGTGAGTTTGTAAAAAAGTGTAAATGTTAAGTGTGAGTCTATGCTTAATGTATATGATGAAAAAACCTGAGATCTAGAAGTTAGTGTCCTAGCAGACTGCAAAGCAGGCAGTCTGAGCGGTTTTCAAAAGTTCCAGAAGCCGCTAAGAAGCTAAGAATGGCGGATGCCAGAACCAGCACAACAAGGCATCCGCAGCTGAGATCCGTGGAAAATTGACGCAACACAGAAAAACCTGAGCTAACATCAAAAATGGTGCGGTTTAGAATACTACTGTACCTAAAAAGGTCTCTGGCTTGAGAATAAGTTCAGAGACGCTTGTTTGAACAAAAATTGTTAACTGCAAAAAGTTTTGGTTGAAAAACGCCTCTTCATATTTGGAAGTGAAAGCCTGATACTAGAATTTATTTCTTGTTTGAACTTTTTGAACTTAAAATGAGATAAAATTACAAAAAGATTTTGGTTATGGATTTCTCATATTTGGAAGACTAGTACCAGAATTTATCGTTTGAATTTTAAGACTTAAGAAATGAAATGAACAATAGAGATTTCATTGATATGGGACAATTTTGAGTTTACTTATAGTAATGACCTAGGAACTGTTTGCTGGAATTGGGTTAAAAAAGGAACTGTTTAAATGAAGAAATTTATTATTTCTACCTAGAATCAAGATGCAGTTTTGTGTATGCATATATGCTTTATTAATTGGTGATTCATGAATTCATGGTTTACATAAACAGTTTTGTGGAACTGTTTATGTAAAAATGAAATTACTTACAGAACTGGTTTTGTGTTACAAATGGAACTGTTTAAATGGAAAAGTTTGGGTTTTCTAACTAGGCTTGAGATTTTGCTTAAATTATAAAGAAAAGGGGGAGAGTTAATATTCCTTAGTCTAATTTCAAAAGTTGTTTGAGTGGATTAATGTCATGTTTTTGTTAGTAAGAAATGCAAATGGGGTATATTAAGAGACCACTTTTAAAGTGTAAAGAGTTTTATTAAGAAACTGCTTTTGGCCGGGCGGTGGTGGCGCACGCCTTTAATCCCAGCACTCGGGAGGCAGAGCCAGGCGGATCTCTGTGAGTTCGAGGCCAGCCTGGACTACCAAGTGAGTTCCAGGAAAGGCGCAAAGCTACACAGAGAAACCCTGTCTCGAAAAACCAAAAAAAAAAAAAAAAAAAAAAAGAAACTGCTTTTGGATGTTTTGCTAAGTTTTCAAAGTGTTAATGGTTAGATTGAGAAGATTGCTTTTCAATATGAGTTTGTAGGAATTGTATGAGTTTGGGTTCTTCTAATTAGGTTTGAGATTTTTGTTTAAAAAATTATAAAGAAAAGGAGGAGTTATGAGGTTGAATTATGTTTGCAGAAATTATATTTACCCTATTGATATTAATGCACCCTGGTTTTGTGGAGTTAAGGAATATTTAAGTTTGATGTGAATACATCGAAGTTTTTCCTATGTTCTGTTAGCAAGAAAATTCAAATGACTAACAGTTAAAGTTGTAAGATGGAGAAAATTGTTAAGTATATATAGCACCATATATGCTCATTCAAATGGTTCTGTTAAGAGTTTGTTTTGTGTTGTAAGATTGGGAGAATGGTGACTGTGTATAGCAATATTTATGTTAACCTATTAATGATGAAGCTAAGGGATTCTTTAAGTTTGTAGTCACCTTAAGAGTTTTTGGGTTAGAAAGGGCTTGATGCAGCTAAGACTGCTGTAGTCACCTTGGACCTAATTCAAAAGAGAAATGCCATCTTTATCATCCTCTACTCCCATATTGGGAGGTGTAACAGCTATAGAGATTGCTGTAAGCCATTAATAGTTATTTTTTTTATATATTAAGAAAGGGGGACCTGTGGGAGCCCGTTCTCGGGTTCCTCGTGGCTTTACCCAGCAGGTCCACATAGAGGATGATTAGGACCACGGGCCTGAGTGCAGGTGTCTGAGATGGTCTGTACTTGGCTGTGCAGGGGGAGGAGGTCTTTTGCTCCACCCCTTGGTGTCTCTATAAAAACCCTGGGGCAGAGACAGTGGGGGCCGTTGGAATAGGTTCCAGGCCCTCTCGAGGCTATCCTTTATTTTCTATCTGTTTATCTCTGCAAGATTCTCCGCAATAAATCCTATCTAATATTTCCTGCTGCTTGCACTCAAGAAAACTCTGGGGGACTGTGGGGGTGGTGGGTAAACGCCCCACATGTTTGTCCATGAGAGAGTATGTTCTCCATATGTACAGAATCTGGAATAGTAGATAGTTATGAGCATCTCAACTTGAATGTTGGTATCCGAACTCAGGTCATCCCCCAAAAGAATATGTGCTGAGGCACCTGCTAAGACCTTTTATCCAATAAACCAAAAGTCTATCACAGATTAAAAACAGGAAGAACAACAAAACCTAAACAAATAAAGAAGCAAATAAATAATCCTTGGAAACAGGCAGCATCAAAATTAAAATGTTGTGTGTGGTAAATTTGCAGCATAAAGTGACTACAATCCAACAACAATGCCCAACAATTTATAAGAGGAATGCTGATTATAAAGCTACATTCACAGTGGAAATACTCAGAATGATCAATGGGATTATGAAAAACAGTACACAGAATGATGTAATGTGACTTCTATAGTTACCATAAAGCTACAACAATCAAAAATATGAACAATATTTCTCAAAGCATAATGGGGATAGAGAGAAAAAGCCAAGAACAAAGGAAGGAAAATATAGTCAACTATTAATCCAAAGACCAAAGGAAACTTAGCAAGGAAAAGTGTGATCTTGATTAATGTTACCCAGCTACCTATGATTCTATGTGTATAGAAATTATACAGACACAGAGTTCACAACTTTCACAAAATTATCACAAAGTGACCCTCTTAAACTGCTGTTTCTGACTCTCCAGCTACTGATATTTCTTGTACACAGTGAGGCCCCATGCTCTAGAGCTCTTTCTGCAAATGGAGGTGATCCTGCTATGGTTCTCCAGCTCTTATGCCTTCTTTTTGTTTGTTTGTTTTGTTTTGTTTTTTGAGACAGGGTTTTCTCTGTGTAGCTTTGTGCCTTTCCTGGAACTCGCTCTGCAGCCCAGGCTGGCCTCAAACTCACAGAGATCCACCTGCCTCTGCCTCAGTGCTGAGATTAAAGGTGTGCGCTGAGGCCACCGCTGCCACCACAACCGCCGCCACCACCAGCACCCAGTCCCTTATGCCTTCTTGTGGTTTCAGGTAAAAACAGCCCCACTGATGCCCAATCTCAAAATGACATAGTAGAATAATTTAAAATTGGCTTCCTGTCACATGGATTATGGTAAAACGATGTGGATTCTGTCCTATCTACCTGCCCAACAAGATGCTACCTGAGAAACCTCTGCAGCTCAAAAACTCCCTTTTTCCCCTGTAAACATCATTGAAACATACCATTGCAGCTGATGGTAGCAAAAAGTTGGAAGCATTCTAATCATGTACTGCTGAATCACAATCTACATCACCATCTTTCTACCAGTTTCTATACTATTTAAAACAACTATAAGACAATCCTGAAAGTGCAATGCAATATTCAGAACTTCCAGAAACCAGATTTTCAGTTTTCTAATCAGTCTTCCCACTACACACCAAAAGCTTGCCTGGGTGCGCAATGAACAGTGATATTACAAGCATCATATCCTAACATACCAGGACTGCAGAGTCTCTTCCTCCCCAGAAAATCCATACACAGGGAGACTCAGAGGACAAGGACCACTGTCCAGGTCACCACATGGATGAACAGAACCACAGTCTGGCTCATGGTCCATCCAAAGCCAGCAAAAATGACAGCTCAGGAGACCTTCTCTGAACACCCTATACTCACCATGGTATAGCTTGTCTTCTTCCTTACAACTCACTACAGCAGAAGCAGAGGAGAAGTCTGGGAAGAACCTACAAGCTACCTGCCACTGGTACTCCCCATTGCTAAGCCTTCCCAGAGTCCTTCAAAGGCTAGGGCCACCCACCTGGGCCTCGAAATATTAGCAGGTACCCTGCTGGTTGATCAGAGATCAAATGACTCAGACAGCACAGTCCTTCCAGCTCTGCCCTTACACCCAATAGATAGGACCCTAGTCGAGAAAGAATGTATTTTAGTAGACATTCTTCAACTCTCCTAGAGTGCATCCTGTTCCTCATCCAAAGCAAAGTATCTTTGGTGTGCACATTCCATTGCACACTCAATGTGGAGTACAGCCTACCCATTGCCTCCTAGCTGGGAGTCCTGCAGCCAAACACAGGTCACATTCCACAGGAACTCTTGTTACTGTGTAACTGTTGATACAGAAATACAGACCATGAATTAGAAAAAGATGAGGGGTCATGGTAGAGCTTGGAGACAGGAAAGAGAATGTGGATATGATGTAGCTATAATCTCAAAAAATTATTTTGAAAAGTTGAAACAGGTTTTATGGCCATGTGCTCCAGAGTCTAGAGATTTGTATGAGAGCACATCAAAGATTTCTCAAACCTTTTATCTAAGGGACTACATTTTAAACCAGAAAAAAAGTCCTGTTAGTCAGGGCCACAACATTTTACCCAGATCTATTTTGGTTGAACTACTGTAACTATAGCAATTTGGTTTTATGATAAGGTCAGTCCTTTATCCAGATTCTTGATTGCCCTTGTCTGTGGACCGCAAGAAATGGTCAATCAGGACATTTATGGAGCATCTAAAATTGATGACCTAATTCCACATTGCTAATCTCAACTACTGTTGAAGTAGGAAGGCTCTCAACCACCATCCTGACTCTCCCTTTCTGCACTGTGACACTAGCAGCTTCAAAGTTGGTCTATGAACTCAATTCTTGCACAGGTCCCTCTTCGTCTATAAGACCCCACTAAAAGCCAGAGAGATTGGAGGTCATTCATTAACTGGTTTAGTTTTCCTTCTCACTGACCAGTCAAGGCCAAAATGGAAGATTTTGTGGGACTGTCTACCCAGCACTGGGCAACAGAGGCAGGATTAGGTGTTCAAAGCAATTCTCAGTTACATAGCATGAGGCAAGCTTCAATTACATACATGAGGCAATTCTCAATTACATAGCATGAGGCAGTGATATTACAAGCTCATAGTCTCCCATGCCAGGATGGCAAAGCCTCCCAGTCCCCAGGGAATCCACATTCAACAAAGCTCAGAGGGCAAGGGCCACTACCCAGGTCAACACAGGGACAAACAGAACCTCAGTCAAGCTCATGGTCCATCCCAGACCAAGCAGCTCTGACAGCTCAGCCAACCTGATCTTCCTAGTCTGGGGACAGTGGCCCCCACACTCACCATGGCATGGCATTTGGTCTTCCTTACAGCTCCCTACAGCAGAACAAGAGGAGAATCCAGGAAAGAACTTGTAAACTACCTCTTATTGGTAATCCTGATTGCTAAGCCTTCCCAGAGTCCCCATTAGCTAGGACCACCCAGCTGGGCTTCAGGACATTAGCAGTTACCCTACTGGATGAACAGAGATCAAACAACTCAAGAGAGCAAAAACCCTCCCAGGTTTGGTCCTTCCACACTATGGCAGGCTGGACAGGACCCTAATCTGAGAAATTTGTCATTTAGTAAAATCTTCCACTCTCCGAGAACACTTCCTGTTCCTCCTCCAAGGCATAGGGTCCTATGTGTGCACACTCCATTACACACTCAATGTCCAGTGTAGCCAGTCCTGTATTTCATAGCTGGGAGGTCCTGCAACCAAACACAGGTCACAATCAAACCATATCTGTTGTTAAACAAAAAGAGGCCATGGATTAAAACACAAGGGTCTATGGGAGGGGTTGGAGGCAGGAAATAACACAGTGGAAATAATGTAATTATAATCCCAAATAATTCTGTTAAAAAAATTGAAACAGGCTTCATGGCCATGTGCTCCAGAAACTAGGGATTTATATTAGAGCACACCGATTACTACTCACATCATTTCTCTCTGGGTATATATCTTAAACCTGGAAAACACAGTCATATTAGGCAGGGCCACACCATTTTTATCCAGTTCTACTACTTTGAACTGTGTAACTATAGTCATTTGGTTCCATGAAAATTCAATTCTTTATCCAGATTCTAGATAGCCTGGTCTGTGGACTCAAGAAATGGCTGGTCAGAACATTTATTGATCATCTGAAATGGATTACCTGACTACTCATTGCTAATGTCAAATACAGTCACAGCAGGAAAGCTTTCATGATCTTCCTTGCCCATCCCTTTCTCTGCTGTGACTGCACCTGCTTTACAGTTGGCCAGTGAACTCAATTCATACACAGGTCCCACTTCATTTGTAAATTCACAATAAAATCTAGAGAAGTTGGAGGATACTCATTCACTGGTCTATTTTTGCATTCCCAAAGATCAGTCAAGGCTCAGCCTGGAAGGACTTTCAGGACTGTCTTTCCAGCACTGGGCAGCAGAGGCAAGAGTAGGTGTTCAATGCAATTCTCTATTATATAGTGAGGCAAGCCTGAGCTACAAGAGACACTGATCTAAACCTGGGGTTCTCAACCTACCTAATGCTGTGACCCTTTAGTATAGTTCCTCATGATGTGGTGACCCCCCAACTATAAAATTATTTTCACTGTTAGTTCATAACTATATTTTTGCTACTGTTAGGAATTATAGTATAAATATCTGTCTGTGCTTTCTGATGGTCTTTGGCCAGTCGTCCTGTGATAGGGTCATTTGATCTCCCCAAGGGAGCCACGATCCCCAATGTTGAGAACCACTGCTCTAAACTGATATAAATAGATAAATAAATAAATGAATAAATAAATAAATAAATAAATAAATATCATTAAGAAAAAACGGAATGAAATTCTGACACTGGGAAACATTGATAAACAGTAAAAAAAAATTTACAGTAATGCATTTTAAAAAAATGAATTTAAAAATGATACCAATAATTGATGTTTTATAATGATAAAAATAATTGGAAGGATACTTAGGTATACTGATGATGAAATGGAGTAGGTAATACCCTGGTAGAGAGAATGCCATTAATAAGAGACTATATGACTTTGACCCATGTAAAGTGTTAGCCACTGAGTGTTGTAAGCTAACACATGCAATTACAGCCAATGGCCTATGTCTCAAACCTCTGAGTGAAGTGTGTCAACCAGGATTGCACATATCTACATAGGAAAGTTCTCTACTTGGGAACTGAATACTTAGCAGTTCAAGCTATCTTCCCCAAACTGTATACCCACCAATTCTGTCTGTCTTCATTCACATGGGAAGGATTAATACATGCAGGAAAACTACAGAGAAAGTCACTCACCATGCCCCATCAGTCCTTCTTTGTAACAGAAACCCCTGCAGCTCACTGCCTTCAACTTCAGTCTGTGATCAAGCTATTGTCTAGTCTGTTTCCCCCTGCACTGTACAGAGTACACTGTTCCTCCTCTTCTAGTCTGCAGGGAGAAGCCATGCTCCACACACAAATCCTTGCCCTGTTCTGCAATGGACAGTCCACTATGTGACTCAATCTGGCAATTTTAGGACTCTGTGGTGCTGCAGATGTATAATCTAAGATTTAGGGTGGTCAGTCAGGAAGATAATAAGGGCAATGCCCTGTGTGGTTACAGACAAGGTTCAAGTCCATCTCAATCAACATAGAAGATCTTGACTCAAAACTGCTTTTCAAAAAGACTGGAGATGTCCCTGTTCTAGAATTAACATACCTTTGTGGCACACCAGGACTTAATGTTGGTTGTGACCCTGTAATGGTCCCTTGAGTAGCATTTAGAGGCTGTTTTTTTTTTTTTTTTTTTTTTTTTTGGATGGATGGGACTTCCTGCTGGTTGTATATCAGGGTTGTCTCCTTGGTTATGGGAATGTGGCTGGTTAATCATGGGGAACAAACAATTACACCTTATCATACTAATTTCTAACCAGCATGGTTAGCATACTACTTATCTTTGGGGTATTCGTGATGCAGCCCTCCCTTACCTAAATTCTACTTTGTGAATTAATGTCTCCTAACAACTGGTACTACCTTGTACCATCAATTCTATTACCATCAATTCTACTTTTCTACATCACAGTTTAGCGGTGGAGTGCCACATTATACAGGAGATACTGTTTATGAGCTCCACAGAATGGATCCTAAACCTAATGTAATAAGTTCAAAGTACAGTACTTCTGGAAGATACGGAAAACATGGGACCACGACTCTCTGAATTCGGCAAATCTTTGCTCCATAGCAACAACATAAACACTACGGGCACCGGCATTTCACAGTGATGTCAACAACAAGATTATTTCAAAGTACAGTCCCACTCCCAATGCTCTGCACAGATGCAGCCTGCAGAGTGAAGTTACACAGAAGCTGCCAGCAGGCCCAGGAATTGCAAATACCATGCAGGACCGCGCAAAACAACACTGGAGCATGCAGGACCATGCTGGACCATGCAAAACCAGGCAAAAACATGCTGAACTCTGTGTCCGCCCACTGGCTCCCACCCAGCCAGGGGAGGACCCACCACTCTGGCTCCCACAGCCCAACTGGCTGCTCCTCCCTCTCAGTCTGGGGATAAGCTCCTAACTCACCATATCGTGGTTTTCCAGCTCTCCCATGCTCTCTGCTCGGCTCCCTGAAGCAGCACTCACAGCAGAGCATATAAAACCACTGGCGCCAGCTTCTTTTCAAAGCCAAGCCTGAAGCTGGTGACTGGAAGGACCTTGCACAATTTCTGACTGGCAGGTCGCCTGGAGGGCCTGATTGGCTAGTGAGGCCTGAGTGACACGAGCACCTCCCATATGGTTACACTGTGCTTAAAGATACAGCACAAAGATTCCTGACCTAGCCTTCCACCCCAGACCCAGACCTTTTCTGAACCAACAGAGAGATGCATTTCAATAGCACCTGCCCCTGGTTCTAATAGCAGACCCTGCTCTCTTCCTGCTCTCCATAGGCACTTCCCCTTCATCCCGCTGGACACAATGTTGCTAGCTAACTTGTACAGCCTACTATACTATGTGTGGTGGAGTGATTCCCCGTCACACAAGTGGAAGGGTACCCAGAATATTAACAACTAAAGAGATTTAAGCACACAAAAAGAGATGCTTGTTAGGTGGTTTCACACTGAGGTCAGGTGAATTGAATGCACTTTTTACCCGCTTGTCACAGGGACTTCAGACAACCAGGAAAGAAAAGCAGGAACTAGATCAGAAATAAAATAATAGGTCTTTCTCTCATTAGAGAGCTGGATGATGACTCCATTGCTTAAGGGGTTTTATTCCTGAAATTCAGAGCAGAGTGTTTGCAAATTAAGTAATAATAAAGAGTACTCTTTATGGAAAGTTGAATACTTAGAAATTAATGGAGCTAGGAAGAATGCGGTTATGAGCACCATTGTTAGCCAGCACATCTTCCTCAGTGGACAGGTGCAAAAAAACACAACTGTATTATTCAAGGTTCTCTACATGAACAGGACTTGTAGAATGAATCTCTCTGTGTATGTAGAAAGTTGATTTAATAGAATGTCTTATAAGCTGTTGTCCAGGTAGTCCAACAATTGCTGCCTACCAATGGAAATTTGAAGAGTCCAGTAGTTGTTCAGTTCATGAGGCTGGATGTCTCAGCTGGTCTTCAGTATACACCAAAATACCAAGGAAGTAGGCTCTAATGCTGGTAAAGGAATGAACTTAGTTGCCAGGGCTAGGGCAAGGAGGCAAAGAGAGAGAGAGAGAAAGAGAGCTTCTTCCTTCAATATACTTTATATATGTTGGTTGCTATCAGAGGTGCAATCCAGATTAAAGGTGGATCTTAAACTTCCCTTGATTTTTTTTTTTTTTGGTGTTTTTGAGACAGAGTTTATCTGTGTAGCCCTGAACTCATTCTGTAGACCAGACCAGACTCAAGTTCAGGAAAATCCAACTGTTTCTGCCTCCTGAGTGCTTGGGTTAAAGGTGTACACAGCCACCAAGCAGCTGAAGGTGAATTTCACCTCAAATGATCAGGATTAAAGATGGGTTTTTAATTTCTAAACATTTTTAAAAAATCCCTCACAGGTATACCAAACTCTTTGGGTTTTAGTTAATTCCAGAGGTAGTCAGTTTGACTAGTAAGAGTAGCCATCACAACAGCCAAGAAAGAAGAAATGAGAAAAATTTCTTTCCTGCAGGAGGCAAGGAAAGCATGCTTTTCCTAAACAAAGGAAGTATGTGGATTTTACTTAGGAAGTCCGGACATGTTCATGTAGAATTCTCCCTATTCCTAAACAGGTGAGTAAACAAATCCACTTCAGAGCATGATCACAATGTAAAAGCAGAGACATTTAGGAGTATTCTTACTGCAATGTCATGCAGAAATGTGTGTGTATATATATATATATATATATATATATATATATATATGTGTGTGTGTGTGTGTGTGTGTGTGTGTGTGTGTATGTATATATATATATACATATATATATAAATTATAAAAATGATGGAAAGAAACATCTCTGACATGTTCATCTTATACCACAAGATCTTAGCTGAAAATCAATAAATAACACAGTGAAAAAAATATTGCTTTGGAGCCTATGCAACCTGTCATTCTTGATGTTCAATCTAAAAGATAACTGTACCAATGCCATTCTCACAGATAGAAAAGATAGAGAACACAAATACAGAGAACTTCAAGGAAAAGTCACTTAACAGCACTGTTTGCTCTGCTCTTAAATGAATGGTTATGATGAACTATATTAACCTCAGAATGAAGCTGCTTTTGCCTCCAAGCAGGCCAGCTCAGTGGAAGGCCACTGCTCCTTCCACACAAGAAATTGTATGGGTGACCCAGGTTCCATTTTTAAATCCACATGGTAGTTAACCATTTGCTGTAACTCCCATCCCAGGCATCTCCTGCCTTCTTCTGGCCTCTGTAAGTACTGTGCACTGACATGTGCATGGAAAACACCCAGATAATTTCATTTTTTAAAAGTCAGAAAAAGCGAAGAATGGAATTTTCCACAGTGATGTCACAGCCCTGAGACAGATAGCAGCCAGGGCTAGTTAAGATGACTTCCCTAGCCGGGAGGTGGTGGCACGCCTTTAATCCCAGCACTTGGGAGGCAGAGGCAGGAGGATCTCTGTGAGTTTGAGGCCAGCCTGGTCTACAAAGCGAGTTCCAGGAAAGGTGCAAAGCTACACAGAGAAACCCTGTCTCGAAAAAACCAAAAAAAAAGATAAATTTCCTATCAAGACGTCAGTAATTATTTTATAAAGCTACAAAAAAAAAACCAGACTCAGTAGGTTGTCTTCATCTATTTCAGCATACTTATTCATACATAACTTACAGGGGAAAAGTGGGAAGGGAAGTATTTGGGAGGGGATGGAGTGAAGGTAAAATAGGGTAATGTGGTATAATATCTTTTAAATAAAATATATAAAATAAATGTTAAATAAAGGGGGGCTAGAGAGATGGCTCCACAAAGAATAGCCATGAGTATTGTGACAGAGGACCCAGGTTCTATTCTTAGAGCCCACATGGTAGCTAACTATTTGCTGTAACTCCAGTCCCAGGCATCTCCCGCCTCCTTCTTCTGGCCTCTATAGATACTGTGCACAGACACATGCAGACAAAACATTCACATAACTAAAATTAAAAACAGGTTAAAAAAAGGAAAGAATAGAATTTTCTTCAGTGATGTCACAGGCCTGAGGGAGACAGCAGCCAAGGATAGTTAAAATGAACTCCTTCTTGTTGTGCATTCAAGGAGCTGTGGCCTTTTTCTGAGACAGCCTTCATAGAGGCAAATTGAGTCTTGTTTTGAGCTCAGAATACCTCAGCAGAGCCATCCAAAGAAGAGCAGTGACCACATTGCTGATGGCTTTTCCTTGATGTCTTCTCTATTTGTGTTCACTGGGTTTTTGTTGTTGTTGTTTTGTTGGTTTTTTTTTTTTTGTGTGAGAATTGTGGCATGGATACATCTATCTTTTAGGTGAAACATGAAGATTGACAGGTATCCTAGGCTCCAAGGCAATATAGTTTCACAGTGCCATTTCCTTGATTTTAGGTAAGACTTTGTGGTTACAAGATGAACATGCCAGAGGCATTTCTTTCTGTCATTATCATAATTTATATCTGTTCCTGCATAGCTTTGGGGTAAGAACGTCTCTTGACTAATACCGTTGTGTTTTGTTGTTTTTCACCTGCCCACTGAGGAAATTCTGCTAGTTAACAATAGTGTTCATAGATGCATTCTTCTTTACACCATAACTCTTTAAGTATTCAATTTATTGTGAAGACTTCACTTCTTATTGTTATTAATTGCCAAGAGATTGAAATGAATTTTAGAAGAAAACTCCTGTTGGGTCCAGGGTCATGCAATAATGGGGGACAGATCTCCAAAGTTTATTCAACCAGAAGCAAAATTTATTCCAGAAAAATAAAAATTAAAAATTAAATTTAAAATAAAACACCACTGGGCACAAAAGCTTATCAGCTAGCTGAGACCACAGCCAATGCTGGAATTCTGGGGCTGTGGCCATGGAGGCGGGTACTGAAGGAGTCACATAGAAACAACCATTAAAAGTTAACTTTGGTCCAGGCAGTTGTTGGCTATAAGGGGCAAGGTGGTTAAAAGTTAACCCTAGTTGTTGACAGAGAAGCTGACTGTAAAGCAGACAGCCTTTGTTAAGTGTTAACCTTTAGAGCTGATGATTGTCAATTTTTATCTCTTAAGCTTATAATTTTATAGTTGTATATTCCTGGACCCTTTGGGTACATCCATAGAAGGCAGGTTGCCAAATTGGAGAGGCCTAGTTTCTCCAGTAGCTTTTAGGCATTCAGGGCTTTACATTTAACCTTTACATGTAAAATACATTTACAGTTAATTTCATGGATGTTGTAAAAAAAAAACAAATTTCATGTATTGGATAGTACTCCATTACTAAGCTGTGATATAGAAGAATAGAATTGGTGATATAAAGGATTTACCAAGCTTAGGAAATAATAAGGCTCACAAAGTACAATTTAGTTGAGCAAAAGCTCCCTCTAAAACACCCCAAAGATAAGTAGTATGTTAACCAGGACTGTTAGAGATTAGGATGCTACAAGGTAGATTTATTCACAAGCATTGTCTCGACATTTGGCTCCAAACCATTACAAAGAGACACTCTTGATTTACAACCAGCCACTAGGCCCATCCCTATATCAAACAGCAGGCCTCAAACAAGCTGCTCAAGGAGGCATTACAGGGTCACAACCAACCTTAAGGCATGGTGTGTCATAAAGTTCCAGTTTTCTTCTTGGGAAAAGAATCATTTTGAGAGATGGGCAATATGATACCATATCACAACTATTTAGAAAGTAAAATATTGTTGTTGTAAGGACTGACCTGATCAGACAAGGTTTTCACTTAGGCCCTCATGCATGGAGGAGGAATATTCTTGGGAGAGCAAGTACAGGCTGGCTAGGCTTTGGGAGCTTTCCCCAAGGGCCTAAAGTATTAATGATAAAACAGAGCCCTTCTCTAAAGCCAGGAATATGCTTGGGTGAGCTGGTAATGATCTGGAACTAGGGCCTTTCAGATGGGTTGAAGGCTTCAACGGATCTGCATTGGAGAGTTCCCTAACTGGAAATTCAATATTCTTTCACTCAAGTTAACAATCACAAACTGTACCCCACCTATCTGGTTGGTGTCCATTCATGTGACATTGATTAAAAGATGCTGGGAAATCATAAATTCACTCCTCCTCCCACAATCAGGACCTTTTTCATAATGGTGACTTCAGCAGTTGGTTGCCTGCCCTGTTCCACACACACACACACACACACACACACACACACCCTGCAGTGTACAACATAAACTATTCCTCCATTCTATCTGAAGGCAGAAGCCTAGCTCCACATACAAATCCTTTTCCTGTGACTGCAATGGAGAGTCTACTACATGACTCAAAAGGATAATTTTTCAACTCTGAAGTGGTACAGTCATTTAAGAATGTTGAAGGTGTAATACAGAGGACAGCAAGGTCATTTCCCTGGAGAGCAACAGGCTGGAATCAAGGCCACCTGAGTCAACATAGGAGAGCTTATCTCAGGAACATTTTTCTAAAAGGCTGAAAATATAGCTATTCTAAAATTAATATGCCATCCAAGGAAGAAGTTACTACACACATTTACAACATTAATAAAGAATAAGTTTACTGGTACTGTTGTGCCCAGGTCACAAGACCCTCAAGCAAGACCACTACAGAGCCAATATCCAATGCAAGCACACAGAGGTTTTTTTTTTTTTTTTTTTTTTTTTTTTTTTTTTTGGTTTTTCGAGACAGGGTTTCTCTGTGTAGCTTTGCGCCTTTCCTGGTACTCGCTTTGGAGACCAGGCTGGCCTCGAACTCACAGAGATCCGCCTGGCTCTGCCTCCTGAGTGCTGGGATTAAAGGCGTGCGCCACCACCGCCCGGCTAACACAGAGGTTTTTAATAACAAAACAAGCTAGTTTGGTCTTCGTCCAACATCTGACACAGTGGATGGAGACCGGCCCTGAGAACTCACTTTAAGGTGTTTATACAGGAAAAGTTTACATGGAGAATGTTACATATCTTGGGGCTAGGGATGAGGTAAGCATAAGGTTACTAATTGCTAACAGGAGTCAGGGTATCAATAGAGACATAAATTTCTATTCCCTATGTCCTGCTTTGTGGACACATTCAGATTTATTGTTGCAGTCCTACACTCTCTCAAGTTCAACTTCTGGTCAATTGTGCCCATTACTCTTCATATCTTGTTTTGCCAAGTCTAGGATACACAGATTTATTGTCCCAGCCTTAAAAGTTCAAATTCTGGTCACTTCTAAAACGCTGGTCAGCAAATACCTTTGGAGGAAGGGAGGGGAAAGCATCTCTCAAGATGGCTACTGATTCTTCCCTTTCAATACTATGCATGGCTAACACTCAAAGAGAAGACAGCCTAGATAGATTTTGCATTCCACATATGCTGTCATTCTTAACTTTCTTTTAGGTTCATGCTCATAGTTACACTTTGAACAATTTAAATATGGAGAGGAAACTACAAGTCTAGCCACTTAGGCAGATGGGAGACTTAAACAGCAAAGATATTCTCATAATTATTTAAGTACACCAGTGACCTGATACAACAGGTCCTTCTTCAGTGACAGGGGCCTGAGGTGAAGGTGCCAGGGGATGAGAAAGATAGGAAAAGTAGAAAGCAGAAAAGCCAAAAGGTCATTTGGAGAGGCCTTGCACAAGCTATATCGCACACCAAGTAAGCATCTTAAGAAGAATAGCATCTTGTACAGGGGGAGGGGGTAGAGGATGGAAGGAAATCGATGACTTCTATGAAGTTAGCAGAAACTGTTATACAATGAGACAAATTCAGGAGAATGTTAGTCAAACAATGCCGCACAAGGGGATCACAGGGCATCTCAAGAATATTACTGACTAAGCCAGAGTGGCCTTGGGACTGATAATCATAGCCCTGTGTGGTAGGAAGAATTGAGTTCTCAGGATCTGAACCAACCCATGTAAAATCAGCTTCTGGGTTCATTTACAGATCAGCAGAAACCTCCAGATAGGGGGTGGACTCTCAAGAAGGCTACTGATTATTTTCCCTTCAGGTTCAGGAATATAGAAATATAAAATTATAAGCTTAATAATTGAAAACTGACAATCCTCAGCTCTAAAGGTTAACTCCTAACAATGGCTGTCTACTTTACAGCCATCTCCTCTGGCAACAGCCAGGGATTAACTTGTCTCTCATAGCCAACAACTGCCTGGACCAAAGTTAACTTTTAATAGTTGTTTCTATGTGACTTCTAGCATGCATCCCATGCTGGATGTTTGTATGGGACTCCTAGCATGCACCCCCTACCTGACACTATAAAAGGGGGCCAGTACCCACCTCCATGGCCACAGCCTCAGAATTCCAACATTGCCTGTGGTCTCAGCTAGCTGATAAGATTTTGTACTCAATGGTGCTTTTTTTTTTATATAATTTTTAATTTTTATTTTTCTGGAATAAGGTTTGCTTCTGGTTTAACAGACTTTGGTGGTCTGTTCCCCATTATTGTGAGACCCCAGATCCAACATTGGTGCCAAAACCTGGGATCTCTTGAAATATTGGTTCTGGAGGGGCACCCAAGTCTCTGGCAAACATATTCTACTGGTTTTGGCTGATCCATAAGTTTCTGGTTCTGGTATCTGGTGTCTGGACAGACTGGAGGAGCTCAATAAGAGTAGGTGGATGCACCAATGACCTCTGAGCTGGAGGAGGTGGAGGATACTCAACCCCTCTTTTGACCTTTGGGTTGCTTATCTGCAGCCCTTTGGGGCCGTTTTGGGACTGGTTGGCATGCTGAGGTCCCTGTGTGCAGCATTCTTCCCTCTGAATGTCTGTCCATTCTGTTTGTTGTGTTACTTGTCAGTCTCTTTGTGATGACTGTCAGTAAACCAATGTTTACCCTGGGCCAAGGTCCTCTAGCCTCAGGCCCCTTTCAGGTTTTGTTTTCTCATTTCCAGAATTTCAGGAACGTAAAGTTAGTTTTTTGGACCCTTTACTGCCCTTTGCCACTTCAGGAGTCCAGGCTTCCCAAGGCAGTGGAGCTCTCCAGTCTTTGGAGCAGCCTGCAGTGAGGGGGAGGACTGCCCCTCCCCCCTGCAGAGACTGGAGCCTCTGGCCAGAGCCCAGCACTGAACCCCAGCCAAGTGGCACCGGAAACGTGGTGAAGAGAAGACCCACTCCCAGGCGCCGCTCCTGAGAGCCCACATCCATCTAACCAAGAACCAGCCTGTGGATGATGTGAGGCCAGTAGAGGTGCCCAGTATGCTGGCCTGGGTCTTCCTGGAGTTAGGTTGCTTGGGAATGCAAATACCAGCACAAGACCCATAGTCAACAAGTACCATAAGGGAAAGTTAGGAAGAACTTCAGAGAGAGTTCAAGAGAGTGTAAAATTGTTAAGAGGTAAACGGGTGGGGTTGGTGGGGGACAGGGAGGGTGGTTCCCTGCCAGGCACACTTCCACTGTGACTGAGTACTGCAACTGGCTTCTAGAGGGCGGAGCTGCCCACAAAGCTATGCCACCCCTCCCCAAGTGTTACAACCACCACCACCACCACCGCACCAGGGGTGGCCAAATCCTAGGACCTCAGGAACTGCTCCATCAGGAAACCAGGAATGGCCTTCCACTCCTCCCCCACCTAAAAATTCAGCTGAGGAAAGTAAGAAAGTTTTGCCTGGTTTGAATGCATGAAGGTGGCCACTAAATGCTTATTTCTGAATGTACAAGTTGAGTATGTTCAATATATACTGACTGCAGTCCTTATTTACTGCCCAAACTTAAAATTTACTTCTGGATGCTCTGATCATTGTGTCTGAGATAATAAAGGTCAATAATAATATTAATAATCATATTTTAAATTTATACTATAAGCTCATATCTCAAGATTTATAAATTGCTTATGAGATATGGTTTAAATCTATAGAACTGATAACAAAATTTGGCTTTCAATTTCTGTCAAAGGGCTTATACTTAAAGTTCCATACATGGGTGTGTGTGTGTGTGTGTGTGTGTGTGTGTGTGTGTGTATGGTACACCTCCTGTTTAAGATATATATATATATATATATATATATATATATATATATACATATACACACACACACATATATGGCTTAAACTTAAATGTTTCTCTCTACACATATATAAATATGAGCTGGATTTAATTATGCATATATATGCTTCTAATTTAGATATTATTATTATTTAAAAAAAACTACTGCTAGTTTCAGATGCTTCACGTTGGTACAATGTTGATACAAATTTACAATTATTCTTAATTTTTTTTTTGGTTATTCGAGACAGGGTTTCTCTGGGTAGTTTTACCACTTGTCCTAGATGGATCTCGCTCTGTAGACAGACTGGCCTTGAACTCACAGATATCAGCTTGGCTCTGCCTCCTGAGTGCTGGGATTAAAGGTATGTGCCACCACCGCCTGGCTAGAATTATTCTTGTGATATATGCGTGTATTTTTATTCTTGTTTAAGATATTGTAACCATACAGTATATTCTAGACTACTGAGGGAAACCACAAGAAAGATTTTGGTAAAAATTTCTATGTTGCCTGGGAACAAATAAATAAAAAATAAAAAAAAGAATCCAGAAGGGATATAAACTGTGTTGGTTATGGTTTCTCATACCTACAAATACTGAAATTAAAATTTGAATGTATTACATTAATTCTGGTTGATTTTCTTCATTTTAAAAATAGCTGATGATTCTTCACTGCAAAATGTTTATGTTAAACATCCATATATATACATATATATGTATATGGACCCATATATAATTTGGATTTAACCCTATATGTATGAGTATAACTTGGATCCAAATGTGCATATATGTACAAGTAATTGTTGTGTAGAAGAACATGTTTTAAACAGAAGCTATCTTTCACTAAGGTTATGAATCTATTCAGATTAACAAAAGGTAATTTAGAGATTTACACCTGAGTACTTGTGTCTTTGCCAAGTGTCTTTGCCAAGATATTTGATAAATATTAAAGCTGCACCTCAATGCTTTTATACACAAGAATGTACCTTGCTCTGGCAGCTAAACTTTGTAATTTAAGAGTCACCCAGATGATAAGATGATAATGGTTTTAAAAACATAAAGGATCAAAAAAAAAAAACAAAAAACTCAAGATTACAAATGTATGACAGGGCTAGAGTTCCAAAGAGAGTCCAGTTGCAATGATGTATCTTAACAATTTTAGAAATGCTAGGCCCAAAGAAATGATCCAAGCCTCTAAATAAAAGAAAGTACTTTATTTTTTGATATTACAAAAAGACCTTTGAGAGATCTTAAGCTTTTTATGAACAGTTTTCAAAATATTTAAATTTATAAGACTATGGGACATTTTCAGTTTATAAAATGCTCTATATTGTTAATATTTGGACTTAAAATAAAAGGCTAGGTTTGGGGATTTAGATCAGTGGTAGAGTGCTTGCCTAGCAAGCTCAAGGCCCTGGGTTCGATCCTCAGCTCCAAAAAAAATAAATAAATAAAAAATAAAAGGCTAAAAATTAGAGTTTCAACTATAAGCACCAAATACTAACCAGAAACTGGGATGTTCATTTCTTAAGTTTGTTTGTGACCCTGTAATGCCTCTTTGAGCAGCTTGTTTGAGGCCTGCTGTTTGATATAGGGATGGGCCTAGTGGCTAGTTGTAAATCAAGAGTGTCTCTTTGTAATGGTTTGAAGCCAAATATCTGGACAATCCTGATGAATAAATGTATATTGTAACACCGTAATCTCTAACAGTCCTGGTTAATGAAAGGGAAAAACCAGTAGCCCTCTTGAGAGATGTTCCCTCCCCTGCTCTCGTTTAAAGATATTTGCTGACCAGCAGTTTTAGAACTGACCAGAAATTGAACTCATGGGAAGATAAGGCTGAAACAATAAATCAATATATCCTGGACTTGGCAAAACAGGATATGAGGAGTAATGGGCTCAATTGGCCAGAAATTGAACTCATGTGAAAATAGAACTGGAACAATAAATCTGAATGTATATATCCTGGGCTCAGCAAAAACAGGACATAGGGAGTAAAAAAAAATTATGTCTCTCTAGATATTCTGCATCCTGTTAGCCATTAGTAACCTCATGCTTATAGTTCAGCCAGTAACTTCAAAGAACTACCTCACCCCTAGCCCCCAAAATGGTTACAATCCCGAGATATATAACCCTCTGCACATAAATCTTTCCTATATAAAGCCCTTGAAGTGAATGCTCAGGACCTTCCCTCTTTCACCTGCAGTAAATGTGGTGTCAGGAGAGGTGTCTGCCTAGGCTGGAATAAATGAAACCTAGTGTTTTTGCATTGTGAGTTGGCTCCTTGGTGGTCTGGTTAGGGGCTCATGCATGGGCATTATAGTTAACATACTACTTATCTTTGAGGTGTTTTAGAGGGAGCTTTTGCTCAACTAAATTTTATCTTGGTCCTTTATTATCTCCTAAGCTTGGTAAATCCTTTATACAACCAATTCGACTCTTCTATATCACTGCTTAGTAGTGGAGTGCTACCCAACACATGAGATGTTTTTTTACAACATCCACAAATTTAACTATAAATGTATTTTACATGTAAAGGTTAAATGCAAAGTCCTGAATGTCTAAAAGCTACTGGAGAAACTAGGCCTCTCCATGCAGCAGGTGCAGCCTGCCTTCCATGGATGCACCAAAAGCATGTTGACCTTGAGTACAAAGATGTTTCTACAGGCAGCTCCCTGCTTCCAGTGCTCTGTACAGATGCAGCCCACAACAAAGTTATTCAGAGGCAGGCACCTGTGCCCAGGGAAGTGCAAAGACCTCATGGCACCTCACTGGACACTGAATCTGGCCACAGGATTCCACTAAGCCCCAGGGAAGACCAGCCACATCTGTTCACACCAGTTTCCCTTCCCCATTTGGGGACAGAAGACCCTCACTCTCCATCTAGTGGCTTCCCAGTTCACCTAGGCTCCCTTCACAGCTCCCTGCAGCAGTGCTCACAGAACAGCACGTGGTACCACTGGTGCCTGTTCTGCTACAAAGCCAAGCCTGCTGCAGGGCACTCAGAAGAGCCTTGCACCACTTCTCACTGGCAGGTCAGACTGGAGTCACTAATTGGCTTCTGAAGCCTGAATGACAAGAGCACCTCCTTGAGGGTTACAGTGTGCTTACAGAACACAGTTGAGTGGTTTATGGCCCAGTTCTGCATTTCAATAGCACTTCCCTGAGACCCTCACCCCCACCCCCATGCCCCACCCCATCCCTGCTTCAATAGCTGATGCTGTTACCTTCCTGCACTCTATAGGCACTTCCCCTTCTTCCTCCTAGACACATGTGGTTAGCTTGCACAGCCCATTGTACAATGTGAAGTGGAGTGAGTTCCCTCTCCCCCAGGTGGAAGAGTGTCCAGAATATTAACAATTAAAGAGAGATTTTTAGGACACAACAGATGGTGTTTGTTCTGTGCCTTCACATTGAGGACAGGTGAACTGAGGTACTTTTTCCCTAGTTGTCATGGGGACTTCAGAAAACCAGGAGAGAAAAGCAAAAACCAGATCATAAACAAGATGATAAGTCCTCCCACCAGAAGGCTGGGTGATGGCTCCATTGCTTTAGGAGTGAAGGGTCTGTTATACTTGCATCTTGAGTCCCCCCCCCCCAAGCAGAACTCCAAGAAGCTGAACTCTGATGCAAAAACAAAAGGTTTCTTTATTCAAGCCAAGCCTGGGCAGGGACTTCCTCTGACACTCTATTACCATGAGTGAGAGAGGAAGCCCTGAGGACTAATTACAAGGGGTTTATATTAGGAAAAGTTAACATGCAGTGGATTACATATCATTGGACAAGGGAGCTGGGGTGAGGTAGTTCTTTGAAGTTACTGGCTGAACTATAAGCATGAAATTAGTCATTGCTGACAGGATGCAGGGTATCTGCAGAAACATAAATTTTTTACTCCCGGTATCCTGTTTTGCTGAGTCCAGGATATACACATTTAAGTTTGTTTTTGCAGCCCTATTTTCACATGAGTTCAATCTCCAGTAGGCTCTAAATTACTGGTCAGCTTCTAGGTTCATTTATAGATCAGCAGAAACCTCCAGATAGGGGGTGGACTCTCAAGAGGGCTACTGATATTTCCCCTTCAGGTCCAGGAATACAGCAATATAAAATTATAAGCTTAAGAGATTAAAAACTGACAATCATCAGCTCTAAAGGTTAACTCCTAACAATGACTGTCTACTTTACAGCCATCTCCCCTTGCCCCTTATAGCCAACGACTGCCTGGACCAAAGTTAACTTTTAATAGTTGTTTCTATGTGACTTCTAGCATGCATCCCATGCTGGATGTTTGTATGGGACTCCTAGCATGCACCCCCTACCTGACACTATAAAAGGGGGCCAGTACCCACCTCCATGGCCACAGCCTCAGAATTCCAACATTGCCTGTGGTCTCAGCTAGCTGATAAGATTTTGTACTCAATGGTGCTTTTTTTTTTTATATAATTTTTAATTTTTATTTTTCTGGAATAAGGTTTGCTTCTGGTTTAACAGACTTTGGTGGTCTGTTCCCCATTATTGTGAGACCCCAGATCCAACATTGGTGCCAAAACCTGGGATCTCTTGAAATATTGGTTCTGGAGGGGCACCCAAGTCTCTGGCAAACATATTCTACTGGTTTTGGCTGATCCATAAGTTTCTGGTTCTGGTATCTGGTGTCTGGACAGACTGGAGGAGCTCAATAAGAGTAGGTGGATGCACCAATGACCTCTGAGCTGGAGGAGGTGGAGGATACTCAACCCCTCTTTTGACCTTTGGGTTGCTTATCTGCAGCCCTTTGGGGCCGTTTTGGGACTGGTTGGCATGCTGAGGTCCCTGTGTGCAGCATTCTTCCCTCTGAATGTCTGTCCATTCTGTTTGTTGTGTTACTTGTCAGTCTCTTTGTGATGACTGTCAGTAAACCAATGTTTACCCTGGGCCAAGGTCCTCTAGCCTCAGGCCCCTTTCAGGTTTTGTTTTCTCATTTCCAGAATTTCAGGAACGTAAAGTTAGTTTTTTGGACCCTTTACTGCCCTTTGCCACTTCAGGAGTCCAGGCTTCCCAAGGCAGTGGAGCTCTCCAGTCTTTGGAGCAGCCTGCAGTGAGGGGGAGGACTGCCCCTCCCCCCTGCAGAGACTGGAGCCTCTGGCCAGAGCCCAGCACTGAACCCCAGCCAAGTGGCACCGGAAACGTGGTGAAGAGAAGACCCACTCCCAGGCGCCGCTCCTGAGAGCCCACATCCATCTAACCAAGAACCAGCCTGTGGATGATGTGAGGCCAGTAGAGGTGCCCAGTATGCTGGCCTGGGTCTTCCTGGAGTTAGGTTGCTTGGGAATGCAAATACCAGCACAAGACCCATAGTCAACAAGTACCATAAGGGAAAGTTAGGAAGAACTTCAGAGAGAGTTCAAGAGAGTGTAAAATTGGGGTTGGTGGGGGACAGGGAGGGTGGTCCCCTGCCAGGCACACTTCCACTGTGACTGAGCACTGCAACTGGCTTCTAGAGGGCGGAGCCACCCACGGAGCTGTGCCATCCCTCCCCAAGTGTTACAACCACCACTACCACCACCACCACACCAGGGGTGGCCAAATCCTAGGACCTCAGGAACTGCTCCATCAGGAAACCAGGAATGGCCTTCCACTCCTCCCCCACCTAAAAATTCAGCTGAGGAAAGTAAGAAAGTTTTGCCTGGTTTGAATGCATGAAGGTGGCCACTAAATGCTTATTTCTGAATGTACAAGTCGAGTATGTTCAATATATACTGACTGCAGTCCTTATTTACTGCCCAAACTTAAAATTTACTTCTGGATGCTCTGATCATTGTGTCTGAGATAATAAAGGTCAATAATAATATTAATAATCATATTTTAAATTTATACTATAAGCTCATATCTCAAGATTTATAAATTGCTTATGAGATATGATTTAAATCTATATAATTTATAACAAAATTTGGCTTTCAGTTTATGTCAAAGGGCTTATAATTAAAGTTCCATACATGGGTGTGTATATAGATATGTGTATGTACCATATACCATATATATATGGTACACCTCCTGTTTAAGATATATATATATATATATATACATATATTTATATATGGCTTATGAGCTGGATTTAATTATGTGTATATATGCTTATAATTTAGATCCAATTATTATTATTTTTAAAAAACTACTGCTAGTTTCAGATGCTTCACATTGGTACAATGTTAATACAAATTTAGAATTATTTTTCTTTTTTTTTTCTTTTCTTTGTTTTTCAAGACAGGGTTTCTCTGGGTAGTTTTACCACTTGTCCTAGATGGATCTCGCTCTGTAGACAGGCTGGCCTTGAACTCACAGATATCAGCCTGGCTCTGCTTCCTGAGTGCTGGGATTAAAGGTATGTGCCACCACCACCCGGCTAGAATTATTTTTGTTGTGGTATACTCATGTGTTTTTATTCTTGTTTAAGATATTGTAACCATACAGTATATTCTAGACTACTGAGGGAAACCACAAGAAAGATTTTGGTAAAAATTTCTATATTGTCTGGGAACAAAAAATAAAAATAAAAATAAAAAAAAGAATCCAGAGGGGATATAAACTGTGTTGGTTATGGTTTCTCATACCTACAAAAACTGAATTTAAAATTTGAATGTACTACATTAATTCTGGTTGATTTTCTTCATTTTAAAAATAGCTAATAATTCTTCACTGCAAAGTGTTTATGTTAAACATGGAGATATATACACATATATGTATATGGACACATATATGATTTGGATTTAACCCTATATGTATGAGTATAACTTGGATCCAACTGTGCATATATATACATGTAATTGTTGTTTAGAAGAACATGTTTTAAACAGAAGCTATCTTTTACTAAGGTTATGAATCTGTTCAGATTAACAAAAGGTAATTTAGGGATTTACACCTAAGTATGTATGTCTTTGCCAAGTGTTCCACATCAAGCTTCAATAAATGACTACATGTGTTTAATAAATAAGATGTTTGATAAATATTAAAGCTGTACCTCAATGCTTTTATACACAAGAATGTACCTTGCTCTGGCAGCTAAACTTTGTATTTTAAGAGTCACCCAGATGATAATGGTTTTAAAAACAAAAAGGATCATAAAAAACAACTAAAGATTACAAATGTATGACAGGGCTAGAGTTCCAAAAAGAATCCAATTGCAATGATGTATCTTAACAGTTTTAGAAATGCTAGTCCCAAAGAAATGACCCAAGCTCTAAATAAATAAAGTACTTTATTTTTTGATATTACAAAAAGACCTTTGAGAGATCTTAAGCCTTTTATGAACAGTTTTCAAAATATTTAAATTTATAAGACTCTGGAACATTTTCAGCTTATAAAATGCTCTATATTTGGGGCTGGAGAGATGGCTCAGAGGTTATGAGCACTGCTTGCTCTTCCAAAGTCCTGAGTTCAATTCCCAGCAACCACATGGAGGCTCACAACCATCTGTAATGAGATGTGGCGCCCTCTTCTGGCCTGCAGGGATACATGCAGGCAGAATACTGTATACATAATAAATAAATAAATCTTTTAAAAAAATTTTAAATGCTCTATATTGTTAATATTTGAACTTAAAATAAAAGGCTAAAAATTAGGGTTTCAACCATGAGCACTAAATACTAACCAGAAACTGGGATGTTCATTTCTTGTGATGCAGCAAAACAATGATCTAGGCAAAGGGCTTGGAACAGCTTCTGACTCCATGAGTCTTGACCCTTTGGGGGTTTAAAAAAAACCTTTTTACAGGGGTAGCCTAGGACCACCTGTATGTCAGATGTTTACACTGAGATTCAACAATGACAAAACTACAGTTTTAAAGTAACATTGAGAAAGTTCAGAACTAATGACTTGGAGAATGTTTCTTCTTAGTCAAGTTCGATTCAGACTTAGAATGTTGCCTAGCCTCCTTTTCTTTGCTAAATACGTTAAGCTTAAGCTATTTATATAAACTGAGTCATAAATGTTTTATATAGATATTTTGTTTTTGTTTCTTTACTAAATCCATATGTGATACTAGAAGAGATTCAATTCAAAATCATTTTTAAGGCTACTTACTGTAGACTGTTAGAGAACAAAAATAAATAGTCAATCATAATCAATTTTGTTAATTGTAGTCATACTAAGTACTGATGAATATAATTAATTACAAGGATAAGCTTTACTTATTCCCTTGCATATATTTTCAGGATAGAAACAAAGTTTATCTATTCAGATATACCTGGACAGCCCTTATACTTCAGAGATCTGCAGAATATGGCATTTAAAATGTTGATATAAAAGCTTATTATATCAGACAGACTCCCAGATCCTAGCAGTGACCCAAGGTCTCCAAAGAAGATTACATATGGGACACCATAATGTCTCTGCCTGGATTATGGCAATGCTGACCACAGGGCAAGATGGACCTGGCTCAAACTGTGGACAAGCAACAGGACACTGCAATTGATTGCACCTCTTTTGCCTTGACAAAGTAAGAACAGTCTTCCCGTGTCTGTCTTCCATAGGAAGAAAAAAAAAAACTCTGCTTTATGGGCCTGATTGCCAAAGAAGATGATGCTGTCTGATACTTGTGCCTCCAATGCTATGTGTTGGCAGCAGTAAATTTGCTGCCTTAATTTTAAATGCCCTTTTTTGTCCTGTCCTAGTTAAGTTGTTTGTGTGAAAAATGTGCAGTTGGGTTCCGGAGGGTGCTGGGGATCAGTTCCCCTGTGGTTTTTCCTGTTTGGGAAACAGTGTCCGGCTTGCCTATGGATAGAGAGTAACCATTCCTTGACTCCTGCTGTTAGAGGGGTATATAAACCCATGTTGGTACGAATAGAGAGAGCTGCTTCCCTGACGAACTGAAACTGAGTGTCTAGAGTGCTGTTTAACCTCGGCATCCCTCGCCAGATTTAGTGCTCCAGCTGCGCGGGCAGCAGCTATGGAGAACTGGGTATTGGATTGGTCTCTGTGGTGATATATTGTGTCCCCCAATATATTGTGCATCCTAGTAAACTTATCTGGGGTCAGAGAACAGAACAGCCACTTGATATAGAGGCCAGAAAATGGTGGCACACACACCTTTAATCCTATCACTTGTGAGGCACAGATCCATCAGGATCTCTGTGAGTTTAAAGCTACACTGGAAATAGCCAGGCATGGTGACTCACGCCTTTAATCCCAGGAAGTAATGGCAGAAAGCAGAAAGGTATATAAGGCATGAGGACCAGGTGAAAGGACCAAGCAGATGCCATAACAGGCTGCTCAGTCTTCTCTCAGAGATCAGGCCTCAATTTCAGTTTCCTGAGACTTGAGCAAGCAGTTTCTGGGAGGGCCATGAAGTTCAGCCAGATGTTTACTGTCTGGGGCCCCTCACCAACTTAGAGTTATGTGCAGTGCGTGCTTGGCCAGCCAGCCCGCATGGTGGCTCAAGGACAAAGCCTGGGACTTGTGCTGGACTGCCCCCAAAGTAATAAATTGTAACCACCAACTAGTAAATTCAAAGGTTACATACCCTCACCCAATTAAAAGAGAACAGAGATAAAAATAAACCAATCCGAGTTGCACCCATGCAAAACTCCCCCAACCCCCCCTGAAGGGCTTGTGGATTTTGCCTTTAAAAAGCTAGCCACACAAAGAAAAAGCAAGTTCCTCCTGGCCTCACGGTTACTACGAGTGAGTGCTTTGGATCAAGCTTCCCTGCCCGCGGCTTGTAAACAAACAGAAATAAACCATGCTATTGCATTCTGTACCTAAGGTCCCTGGTGGTTATCTTTGGGGTCCCAATCTGGGCATAACACAGGAACTAGAACTGGTTGAACTTTTAGGCTTTTGAGCAGCACAGTTCAGCTGAGAGGCATCTAGTCTGAGGAAGCAGGATCAGCTGAGGAATTAGCAAGGTGAGGTGGCTGTGGCTTGTTCTACTTCTCTGATCTTCCAGCATTCACCCCAATAACTGGCTCTGGGTTTGCTTTTATTAATAAGACTCTAAGATTCATGCTACAAGTCTCTGTCATTTTTTTATAGATTCAAAAAGTGATTGGTCTGCATTCAGGTATAATTTATCCTTCTCAGATCTCTGACAGTAATTGATGGCTAGGCTAACTATAACTTAGTAGCATCAGACAACCAGATTTCTTCCACAAGGCTATACCCAGCTTGTTAACTCATTTCATATATACATAATCAAGCCTTGCTTTTTCCAAAATTACTAGGTCTCATTATTACAACAAAGAAACAGGTTTGCCTTACTCACAGACTTCATATCAAGGGACAAACATGTTTCAAATATGATTTGAAATGACTGCTCTCAATAATAACTGCCTATATCCCTGATACACAATTAAAAATAAACCTAAAAATGCTTCACATCAGACCAAAGAAATCTCTGTCCAATTTATACCTGGCTCTCTGGACAGAGAAAAAATGTACATGCTTTTAACTCAAATCTCTAGTTCTTGCTAGGACTCAAAGGTATGAGTCCACTCATTACCCACTTTGTCTACAATTTGGATTTAAATACAGATTGGTAATATTAGTATGTCTAAAACTTTTATGTCATTTTATGAGATAATTCATATAGGTCTCAGGGGGGTAAAAGAGTCATAAAGGGGCTGGAGAGATGGCTCAGAGGTTAAGAGCACTGGCTGCTCTTCCAGAGGTCCTGAGTTCAATTCCCAGCAACTACATGGTGGCTTACAACCATCTGTAATGAGATCTGGTGCCCTCTTCTGGCAGCAGGCATACATGCAGGCAGAACACATATAGGCAGGCAGGTATACATAATAAAATTAATCTTTTTTTTTAAAAAAAAGAGTCATAAAACTTGGATTCACTTTACAGAGGTCAAAAGGATTCCAGATTAGTACAGCGGTATTTTTCTCTCTCCTGGTCTGGGACTCCTGCCCTTCCCAATTACTAAGACTATGGGCCTAAAAGTTGCAAATAAATTCATAAATTAAAACTTCTGTTCCTAGTTTAAAATTGTCTCAACAGGTTTCCACTTGGCTGACAGACACCTCCAATCTTCAGTTGCTGACTACACTGCTTTGGATATGCTAAAAGCTGATGTAGACCAGCTCTGCCAGTGTGATCAGATCAGGTGCTTCTGATAAGTGCCCCATGGCCTAAATTCGCTCCTTACCTTTGACTATTCTTTTTAGCCTTCCTAAGCCCTGACTATGTCCTGATTCAGCTTAAAGCAGCTATAAAACAGAATACATTATCCCTGCTTCCAAAACAGGCTAAAAAAGGCCAAGTCAAAGGAAAACTCCCTGGCATGGGGGGTCAAATTGGCTAACTATAATGCCCATTGATATACTAAGAAAATGGGCCCAAGGACTGTCAATTGATAGATTCACTAACTAAAATGATTCTACAATAAGATAAGAAATTAACCTTCTTTATACAAAACCAAAGAGATTATTATATGGCTTAAAATTATTTTTATATATAAATCATTCAAGATTATAATCTGGCTCATATTTAGACCCAAAAGAATCAAACGTTTGATTCTGGTTATAACTCAAGGGAGAAATGAAGGGTTCAGGAATATAGAAATATAAAGTTATAAACTTAAGAGCTAAAAACTGATTATCATCAGCTCTAAAGATGAACTGCTAACAATGGCTGTCTGCTTTACAGCCATCTCCTCTGTCAACAGCCAGGGGTTAAGTTTGAACACCCTTGCCCCTAATAGCCAAAACTGCCTGGACCAAAGTTAACTTTTAATACTTGTTTCTACATGACTTCTAGTATGCATCCCATGCCTGATGTTCTTATGTGACTTGTAGCATTCACCCCATACATAATACTATGAAAGGGGGCCAGAACCACCTCCATGGCCACAGCCCCAGAATTCCAACATTGGCTGTGGTCTCCACTAGCTGATAAGCTTTTGTGCCCCATAGTGTTTTATCTTTTATAAATTTTTTATTTTCATTTTTCTGGAATAAATTTTGCTTCTGGTTTAATAGACTTTGGTGGTCTGCCCCCCATTGCAAGACCCTGGACCAACAAATCTAAAAGAACATTAAGGATGACAGCATATGTGGAACGCAAAATCTATCTAGGCTGTCTTCTCTTTGAGTGTTAACCATGTATAGTATCAGTAAAGTGATTTTTTTTATTAATATTGTAAGTGTGTGGAGCAACTTCTCCCTTGGATGGAATATTGATTCTAAAATAGCTAAATTTTCAGCCTTTTAGAAAAATGTTTCTGAGATAAGCTCTCCTATGTTGACTCAGGTGGCCTTGATTCCAGCCTGTTGCTCTCCAGGGAAATGACCTTTGTAGCTTGAGTTTTCCTGCCTGGCCCACAGTCAGGACAAATCTCTCTCACCCGCCAGTCCCAAGCCGCTCAAACCCGATCAAGTAAACACAGACACTTATATTGGTTTCAAACTGTATGGCCATGGCAGGCTTCTTGCTAACTGTTCTTACAGCTTAAATTAATCCATTTCTATTAATCTATACTTTGCCACGTGGCTTGTGGCTTACCGGTACTTTACATCTTCCTTGTCCTGATGGCGGCTGGCAGTGTCTCCCTCAACCAGCTTCCTGTTCTCTCCTTTCTCCTCTCTGTTAGTCCCGCCTATACTTCCTGCCTGGCCACTGACCAATCAGTGATTTATTTATTGACCAATCAGCAACACATTTGACATACAGACCATCCCACAGCACTTCCCCTTTTCTTTTCTTAAAAAGGAAGGTTTTAACCTTTACACATCTCCAAAGTCAGCTTGGTATATTTGGGAATTTGGGCGTAGCTTCTCTTACTACTTCCTGCTGGAGGGGGGCGCTGTATCTTCTGGGGACACAAAGAAAATTTTAGGATCATGGAGTAGTCCGTGAGGCTGTATCATCTGAGCCAGTTGCCTTGAAACGGTTCTGGATGTTGGATCATCTGGGCCATGGTGTCATCGGAGACCTTTCAGGTGGTCTTGGCTGGTCAAACCTGATGTGTCTTAATCTGGAACAAATCCATAGCCTCTTGCTTTCTGTGGAAACAAAAGAGACTCTTTTCCAAAGCAACATATCCTTACATCCAAATTTTGAAGTCAAAGTATCTTTAAAATATACATACTGGTTTAACTCAGCTTCCTTTACAATCAAATATCTCTCTGTAGTTAAGAATCCCAAAGACAACACAATCCAGACTCTCTGTGTAATAGTCATCTCTACGTGGCTTATTTTTTATATTAATTTTACTGTCTCTTTAAAGACTTTATTTTTTAAAACCATGTATTTGTTTCTATACTGTATATATCACCTTTTTTTTTGTCTCTTTTAAGCCTACGTATATTTTACACATATTTTAAACTATTACATCTGAATCTGTCTTATTGTGAATCTATTGCTTTAAGCTGCTGTAGCTGTGGCTGCTGGCTCCGCCCACCTCAGCTTCCCAACATGGCAGTGGTAGTTTACCACCAGCTCTGGGAGCTATCATGGGTCTATGCTTTTATCCAAGCAGCGTGTAGCCCAGAAACCTCTTTTTTTGTTTTGTACTACCAAAGGCTAAATTCACCAAGCAGCTTAATGTGCCACTTGCAGAGACCTCATTCCCGCCATACGGCGGCAGGTCGAGCAAGCACGCATGCTAGGAACCCGCCAGTAGCTCAAACCGCAGGCTGCCGCTCATTTGAGAGAGACAATTAGGAAGCTGTTTTTAGCTCCGTTTTAGAATCTTTTTTCTCAGTTTTTAGGTGGAAACTCTTGCCCCACGTTGGGCGCCATTTGTAGCTTGAGTTTTCCTGCCTGGCCCACAGTCAGGACAAATCTCTCTCACCCGCCAGTCCCAAGCCGCTCAAACCCGATCAAGTAAACACAGAGACTTATATTGGTTTCAAACTGTATGGCCATGGCAGGCTTCTTGCTAACTGTTCTTACAGCTTAAATTAATCCATTTCTATTAATCTATACTTTGCCACGTGGCTTGTGGCTTACCGGTACTTTACATCTTCCTTGTCCTGATGGCGGCTGGCAGTGTCTCCCTCAACCAGCTTCCTGTTCTCTCCTTTCTCCTCTCTGTTAGTCCCGCCTATACTTCCTGCCTGGCCAGTGACCAATCAGTGATTTATTTATTGACCAATCAGCAACACATTTGACATACAGACCATCCCACAGCAGACCTTGCTGTCCTCTGTATTACACCTTCAACATTCTTAAATGACTGTACCACTTCAGAGTTGAAAAATTATCCATTTGAGTCATGTAGTCGACTCTCCATTGCAGTCACAGGAAAAGGATTTGTATGTGGAGCTAGGCTTCTGCCTTCAGATAGAATAGGAGGAATAGTTTATGTTGTACACTGCGGGGTGTGTGTGTGTGTGTGTGTGTGTGTGTGTGTGTGTGTGTGTGTGTAACAGGGCAGGCAACCAACTGCTGAAGTCACCATTATGAAAAAGGTCCTGATTGTGGGAGGAGGAGTGAATTTATGATTTCCCAGCATCTTTTAATCAATGTCACATGAATGGACACCAACCAGATAGGTGGGGTATAGTTTGTGATTGTTAACTTGAGTGAAAGAATATTGAATTTCCAATTAGGGAATGCTCCAGTGCAGATATATTCAATCCTGCTTGACACAGTTAAGTCAGCAAAAAAGGACTGAGAAACAGGTCATTTGTTTGTAACTTCTGTGTGTCTGGTTACTGATTTCAGCAACCAACCTGTGTCTATGGGAAAGGTCAATCTGTCTCTCATTAATGGCATTCCCTCTACTCTGGTAGGGCCTAGTCTTTTCCAATGTCAATATAGTTAAGTTTTTTATCTTAAGAAATTATTTTTATCATTTTATGAAGTCAGTTATTGGTATCATTTTTTAAAATTTTATTTTCTTTAAATGCATTGCTGCACTATTTTCTATTTGTTTCTGTTCTCCAGTGTTTCTCAGTCATTAATAAGATCATTGCTTTTTTTTTCATTTTTGAGACAGGGTTTCTCTGTGTAGCTTTGGAGCCTTTCCTGGAACTCACTCTGTAGTCCAGGCTGGCCTGGAACTCACAGAGATCTGCCTGCCTCTGCCTCCCGAGTGCTGGGATTAAAGGTGTGTGCCATCACCACCTGGCTCATTGTCTTTTTTGTTGCTCAAATAGTAAATGGTCTTTTAATAAAAAAAAAATCTGGAGCCAGACATTGGGGCAAATGCTGAAAGATCAGAGAGACAAAGGAACAAGCTATTGCCATGTCTCACCTCACCAACTCCACGAATCCTCTGTTGAAAGCCTCTCAGTCCATAGCCAAAAAAGCCCTTATTTTCTGTCTCCTCATGCCTTATATACCTTTTTCTGCCCCACTGTATTAGTTAATTCATTTTGCTGGGATTAAAGGTGTATGATTCCCAAGCACTGGCATTAAAGATGTATGCCACTACTGTCTAGCTCTGTTTCTCTCCTAGACTGAATCAATCTCATGTAATCCAGGGTGGCTTACAATTCACAGAGATCTAGACAGCTCTCTGCCTCCTGAGTGATAAGATTAAAGGCATGTGCCACTGCTGCCTGGCCTCTATGTTTAAGCTAGTGACTTGTTCTGTTCACTGATCTTCAGGTAAATTTTATTAGGGTATACAATATACCATCACATTTCCCCTTTTTTGTCTAAAATAATAAAAGAAGGTTATAACTATAAGTACAATAAGTATATGCAATATATACAGTCAATAATTATATTAACAATGTCCAATCCATTAACATTTGACAAATTCAGAGAAAACACTCCATTATTTATCCCATTTTGGTGAGTCCAAAATGTTGTACCTAATTCATGTTCTATTCTAACTTGTATTACCAACCAAAAACTGTCTTTTGATATCTTTCAAACTTAAACACTTTACATCTCTTTAGTGAGTTTCTTTTCTGAATTTGTTAACAAGGAAAACTGTTGCTATAACTATCTAGTCTTCAACTCCCTCAGAGATCCAAGAAGGAAACATTACCTAAGTAAGCAAGATGTGCAAACAAGTGACTTCCAAAAATTGTGAGAAATGGGTTCCTCTGCAATGTTGGGTCATCCATCTTCAGCCTACAGGCCTAGCACATCTCACAGACTTATGTATAAAGCAGGATATTCTGAAGGGTCTTCCTACCTTGTCTTAGCAAGGTGCCTCAGTCCTTTCTTTAGTTTCCTGCTTGTCCATTTTGGACAACATACTGTCAGCAGTCAGGGCAAGGGCATTTTCTTATCAAATGGCTAACTTTTACAACAAAGAAAGTGAACTCCACTTTCTTCAATCACAATCATATTCTCTGAAGTAAATTGGTGCTTCCAGAAGCACACATGTCTCATTGTCATAAAAAAACTATATTATTAAAACATCTTAGATCTCTCAAGTGTTTGAAGATGACTTGTCTATATAAAACATATCTGTTTGACCTTGAAAACATACCTAACCAGACTACAAGTTGTAATAGATGTCTAATTACTAACCTGCATTTCTTTATTATCCTAAATAGTTGATAATAATAACTTTTAAGGACTAGCAATTTGCATTACATTGTTAAATGAACTGTATAGTACAATACCTTGAACAAGATTAGAAGGATATGTATTAGAAGTATGTACACAGGGGTTGGGGATTTAGCTCAGTGGTAGAGCACTTGCCTAGCAAGCATAAAGCCCTGGGTTCAGTCCTCAGCTCTGGAAAAAAAAAGAAGTATGTATACATATATATGTATATATGTACCCAGTATATATACAAATATTCTGTACTGTGGGAACTGAAGGAATGGGGAAGTTCCATGGGCTAGTAGCCTACTTATACTTCTTGCTGGTGTGGCCTGCTTATGAACTTGGGATGCCATATTCCTCTCTTTCGGAATGGGTACATATATTGTACCACTGTTATTTGGAAAGGTTTAATTTGTTTCTTGATTTTACAAAATGTCACAGTCAAGAGCTTGTCTTGAGTACCAGAAGACATTTGTACAATGTGGCTGTTACAGACTATGAGGAGCATTGAAGTTACACTAAATGCATTTTCCCTTTTTTTTCAAAAATTTATTTATTTATTTATTATGTATACAACATTCTGCCTCCATGTAACCTTGCACACCAGAAGAGGGCACCAGATCTCATTATAGATGGCTGTGAGCCACCATGTGGGTGCCGGGAACTAAACTCAGGGCCTCTGGAAGAGCAGTCAGTGCTCTTAACCTCTGAGCCATCTCTCCAGCCCCTAAATGCATTTTTCAAAGATTTATTTATTTATTTTGTATATAACATTCTGCCTCCAAATATGTCTGCATGCCAGATGAGGGCACCAGATCTCATTATAGATGGCTGTGAGCCACCATGTAGTTGCTGGAAATTGAACTCAGGACCTCTGGACAAGCAGCCAGTGCTCTTAACCACTGAGCCATCTCTCCAGCTCCCCTAAATGCATTTTCATTTATGTTTTCTTTTTATTTATTCTTTCATACAATACATCCTGACCACAGACTCCCCTCTTAATTCCTCCCAGGTTCCACCCCCACAACTATCCCACTCACTCAGACCCATTGCTCCTCTGTTTCCCTTCAGAAAAGTGTAGGATTCCTGGGGATACAACTGAACACATCATAATAAGATGCAATAAGACTAGGCACAAACCCTCATATTAAGGCTGGATTAGGCAACACAGTAGGAGGAAAAGTACCCCAAGAGTAAGGAAAGAGTCAGAGTCAGAGACACCCCCTTATACACACTGTTAGGAGTCCTACAAAAACAGCAAGCTAAACAACCAACACATATATGCATAAGACCTGCAACAGATCCATGGTGTCACCATGATTGCTGCTTCAGGCTCTGTGAGCCACTATGATGCCTGCTTAGTTGATTCTGTGGGCAATGCTCTCTTTGTGTCCTTGAACTTTCTGTCTCCTACAATCCCTCCTCCTTCCATCTTCAGCAGGGTTTCCAGAGCTCCAGCTAGTGTTTTATGAGGATCTTTGCATCTGCTCCAATCAGCTGCTGGAAGAAGCCCCTCTGGTTACAACTGGTCTAGGTACCATTCTCTGATTATAGCAGAATATAGTTAGGAATCATTTCATAGACTTTTTTCTTTTTGGTCAATTGTATTTGGATCTACCCTCATTCTCAGAGTCATTCAACTTCCAGTTCCTGTTCATCCAGGCAGTGTTGGGCATGGGCTCCCTCTTGTGGCCGGGGCCTCAAGTTACATCAGCCATTGGTTGGCTATTACACAAACTCTGAGCTGCTATTGCCCCAGCATATCTTGAAGACAGGACCAGTGTAGATCAAATATATTGTGGCTGGGTTGGTGTCCCAGTCCCATCACTGGGAGCCTTGTGTGGTTACAGAAGATGGCCAGTTCAGGTTCTCTACTCTTACTTACTTGGAGTCCTCACTGTGGTCACACTCATAGCTTCCAGAAAATTTACACTATACTAGTTTTCCATATTGCTCCCTAAAATCTCCTCTATTCCAATCAGTTTTCCCTGTATTCTCTCCCTCTGTTCTTCACTTTCTCACCTGATCATTCCTGGTCATACCACCCATCCACCCACAAAATCCCTACAGCTGTCCTTGTTACTTAGCCTCTGTGGGTTTGTGGATTGTACTGTGATAGTCTATACTTAACAGCTAATATCCACTTATAATTGAGTACATATCATGTTTGTCTATGTGGTTCTCAGTTGCCTTGCTCAGGAAAATAAAGAACTCAGGAAACTAGAGCTAGAGACGAACAAACTAAGTAATCTAATAAAAATGGGGTACAGATCTCAACACAGAATTCTTTTTTTTTTTTTTTTTTGGTTTTTCGAGACAGAGTTTCTCTGTGTAGTTTTGCACCTTTCCTGGAGCTCACTTTGTAGTCCAGGCTGGCCTCGAACTCACAGAGATCCGCCTGGCTCTGCCTCCCAAGTGCTGGGATTAAAGGCATGTGCCACCGGCGCCACCGGCGCCACCGCCACCACCACCACCACCACCACACCACACACCCCCCCCACACCACCACACCACACCCCCTGGCTCAACACAGAGTTCTTAACAGAGGAATCTAAAGTGGCTGAGAAACACTTTTAAAAATGTTCAACATCCTTAGCCATCAAGGATGGGCAAATAAAAACTACTTTGAGATTTACCTTACACCTGTCATAATGGCTAAAATCATTAACACAAGAAACATCTCATGCTGGCATGGATGTGGAGTAAGGGAAACACTCCTCCATTGCTTGTGTGAGTACAAACTTGTACAGGTTTGAAATCAACATGGTGGTTCCTGAAAGAACTGGGAAGTGATCTATCTCAAAACCCAGCTATACCACTCTTGGGCACATACTCAAAAGATGCTCCTCCATTCTTTTCCAAGAGCACTTGCTCAACTATGTTCATATCAGCTTTATTCATAATAGTAAAAAACTGTATGTCTGTGAGAGATTGTTCCTGGTTTTGGTTTTCATAATTTCATGAATTCACTTGAGATGTTGTTTGTTTTTCAGTCTGGCTTGGATATCTGTATTTAGTCAGGGATACATTTGAACCCATGATCCATATGTGTCAGCTTCCTGAGTACAAGTCCAAGGGTAGATGTTGTACCCCCAATGTGTGCTGTTTTGTCAACATGTTTTAGCTATGTTAGTGTTAAAATGCTTAACAGAAAAAAATAAGAAACATTAAATGTCAGCCGGGTGGTGGTGATGCATGCCTTTAATCCTAGCACTTGGGAGGCAGAGGCAGGTGGATCTCTATGAGTTTGAGGCCAGCCTGGGCTACAGAGTGAGTTCCAGGAAAGGTGCAAAACTACACAGAAATCCTGTCTTGAAAAAAAAAACAAAAAAGGAATATTAAATATCCCATGTGTGTATCCAAAGCATCATTATCATCTTTCTTGTATAGATGTAATAATGTAGGATAATGAGAAATGAATATTTTGTATATTGTATATTTTGCTAGAGACCTGCTTCGCAAGGGGGTTCAGGTCCCAAAGAAGATGTGTAGAGTCAGCAGGGGTGAGAGAGAAGGAGGAGACTGACATGATGAGGGTGAACCAGATGGCTGCCAGCAGCATTTAATTTTTTTTAAAAAAGACACCTTTTATACTTTATAATTGTATGTAGAATTAAACAGGAAAAAAGAGGGCTTGTGAGCTGGGGTGTGGCTTGAAATCATGGGTTAAGGAACTATCCTTGACCTTGACAGTAGGCACCAGTCATATGAAAGGACCACCAGTTCCTCCTTCCACAGATAAGGAGAATGAGTACTTTAGCAACTGGGAACTTTCCTCAAGCCCTTGAGGGAATAATGGAGACTCTTATCCAAATGCCTGACCTTTGGAAAATAACTTCTTCTGGGGAGCAGACACTGTACTACAATTTCTTAGTCTTACTATATGGGCCTCTTCCCCTCATTATGCTCCCCAAAGGGAAGGTCCTTATGTCTTGCTCTTTTCCCATTATACCATACCATTCTAACTTCTCTATATTCATTAAGTGAACTCTTGCCCTTAATTGCCTCTGTCTCTGCATCTGAATAGTAGGCATTTCATCCTTGGGATAAGATGTGTCTAGTAAATCTCTAACTTTCCTGTTCTTGGTACAATTAGGAGGGCACAATGGAATTCCTGGTTCCACGGTGACAGGGATTTTTTTCCAAAGAATTATTTTGTTTAGCGAGTTTACAATTGTCACATTTTTATTCTTTATAAAAACTTGCATAAAATTTCCCAAGGGGAAAGGCATTAATAGTGAGAATCATTAAAAATGAAAGAAAAAGGTACTGAAAAAGTATGATCAGTCTACAATACTGAAATGCTGGAAATTTTTCAAGCAGCAGTGGTCGCCATGTGATCCACACCAATACTTCACAACTTAGCTTGACATGCTATGGATATGTATATATTATTTGAAGTTCCATACTTCATGTCTCCATTAATTTCCATTTGGCAATTCATCTTGAAGTACTGCCTTCCAGTAGATTATCCAGAGATGCCAAATAATGTAATGGCAATGAAATTTATTAAAAACAAAAGAAAACAAACAAAAACATTTCTGTTATGTGCATGTGTATAATGTACTTATGGGTTTTTGGGCCATGACAGATATGTGGAGACCAGAAGGCAACTTCGTGGTTTCTACTTTTGGTCCTCTTGATATAATGATCAAGGTCAGGTCCCAGCCTTGCACAGACATTTCTCACTTAGTTGTCTCACTGGTCCTCAAATAAAATTAATTGAAATATTACATCAGTAAAATATTGTCTTCTTCTCAGATTGTAAACATATTTTCATCTAATGATAGAACAAAACAGGACAATTTGAATAGTAGATCCTATTTGCAAATGGAAATGATACGCTGCTGTGTCTTTTATTCTTTTTCCTTTTCTTTGAATTGTATTAGTTTATTCTGATAAAACTGTTGTGTGTAATACTTTCTCAGAACCACAATCTATTGCCATAGAATTGTTTCAGTGGATAAAGTTGGTTGCTGCTAGGCCTAAAGACCTGAGTTAAATCTCTGGAAGTCTCAAATTCCTCCTACAAATTTTTCACTTATTTTTACACTCAAGCTGTGGCATATGCACACTCCCTCACCGGCACATACATAAATAATTTTTAAATCCAAGTGAATGTCATTGAAGCCATTTGCAGCCAGATGATTCCCTGGGTTTCATCTCTAGAACTCAAATAAGAGAATTAGATAATAGACACCTTAAAGTTGTTCTCTCACTGCCACATACACATTATCACACAGGTATATACACACAAACACATTTCAAACATTTTAAATGGGTGAAAGTAACAATTTATTGAGAATATATGAAATTATTTGCCAGTTTACATTATTATTAAAGACTTTCAAGAGCTATTACTGTTCATCAGAACATTGATGGTTTCTTTTAAAATCTTAATTTATTCTTTAATTCTCCTATTTAAACATAGGTCATTTAACAAGCATATTTCAACTGGGCTTAGAGGTGCATGCTTTTAATCTCAGCACTTGGAAGACAGCAGCAAGCTGATATTTTTTTGAGTCTGAGGTCAGCTTGGTTCACATAATGATTTGCAGGAGAACCATAGCTTTGTAGATGTTTTTCACCTTCTTAAAGAACCTTCTTTAAATATATAATGTTTTTCCATATTTTAAAAAAGGTTTTCTGCATGTATATGTTATTTTCAAAAGGAATAAAATTTAGGTGTATAAGGTTAGCCAGTGTATATATTAAGTGCATGTGAGGTACCAGTTGAGTCATAAGAGAGGGTGTGATTCCCTAGTGCCTGTAGTTACAGATAGTTGTGATCTATCTTTGGGTGCTGGAAATCAAAGTCAGGCCCAGTGAATGTACAGCCAGTGCTTTTAGGTATTGAACCATCTATTGAGCCTCATGAACATGTCATTATAGCAGTAATGTGTGAATAGATTGTGAGACCAAAATGAGCCATCTTAGAAATAAGACCAAAATGCTTTCACCCTAAAACTAAGGCCTGAGATATCTCCTTTTAGGTACAGGCCATGAGTTACTAAAACCAGTCAGTTCAGATTCCAGATACCAGGAAGTGTAAAAGTACAGAGTCACAAGGTAGTCACGAGGTAATGCCTGCCAGACTATGGAATGACCTCTCCCTGGTTTCCAGGGTAACTGACCACAGAAATGCCCCCACCTGAGGGCAGCCAATGAGAAATGGTGGCGAGCAACCACTCCCTTAGAAGTAAGATTAAGCCATGATTTCTAGAAAGCCCCTAGAAGCGAGCCAATCAGAATTATACCTGTACTAGCACCCCTAAATGATGTAACCTTGTGATTTTTCCCTTTAAAAACTGAGCTTGCAGATAGGTGGGCACTTCCTCCAGCCTCCACTGCGTTGGATGTATTGGACAAAGTTCCTGCCTAGGCTTGTATTGGATATCCAGAATTAAACCTTGCTTTTGCATTCCAGCATGCTCGTCTTTGGTGGTCTCTCTGGGGGTCTCGATCTGGGCACAACAAGATGTTCCTGATTTCATCTTTGCCTCGGCTCTGATCACCCAAAAGAAAGAGAAGATTTACAGCTTCCCAAACTAACTTAGACATTTTGTTTGTTTGTTTTTCGAGACAAGGTTTCTCTGTGCAGTTTGGCTGTCCTGGAACTCACTCTGTAGACCTGGCTGGCCTCAAACTCACAGAGATCCACCTGACTCTACCTACCAAGTGCTAGGATTAAAGGCACATGCCACCACCACCCAGCAAGACATGGTTCTTAAAGAAGTTTCCAAGACCAAATCTCCACAAAATGTGGGAAAAGTACAAAAAATGCTCAGGAGTGTAATTGACAATACAAGTCTTTGAAAGTGTCTGACTGCTGGACCAAAGCCACAAGACTGAGTTTATCTCTGATGTCATAAATGAGTGGGATATGCCAGGTATACCCATGCTGGAGTTTCTACCTCTTGAAAGGAGAAAAGAGGAACTGACAGGAATTAAGACTGACTTGTCTGAATGGGATTATACTCTGCTTCCTTGCTACCTGTCAAACTTTGAGTTGGGGCCCTGAATTGTGGTGACTCTAGATGACATCTAGCTTTTCAAGAGATCTGAGACTTAAATAGAAGTCACTCTAAGGCTAGGGCAATCAGGCATTTGCAAAGATCTGTAGAGTATGAAAGAATTGTTAGGGAGGGATTTTTGGTTGTGAAAACCCAGGATCACATGACCAGAAAGCAATGCTTGGGGTGTACCTGAGCACAAGCTGTCTCCTCTTGTGCTCTCTGTATCCAGTCAGCTTCGGTGGATCACTGTCCTGCAGATCTCCCACTCTTTCTTGTTTTTGTTTTGTTTTTGTTTTTGTTTTGTTTTGTTTAGTTTTTCGAGACAGGGTTTCTCTGTGTAGCTTTGCGCCTTTCCTGGAACTCGCTTTGGAGACCAGGCTGTCCTTGAACTCACAGAGATCTGCCTGCCTTTGCCTCCCGAGTGCTGGGATTAAAGGCATGCACCACCACCGCCTGGCTCTTTCCTGTTTTTGACAACTACATGTAGCTGTCAGTGACAATTCCTTGTGGACCCCCACTTTGTGGTCTCAATTTAGACCCTAAAGTTCCTCAGTACCCATCCTGTCAATCCTTGTAACCTACATTCCTGCTAGGAATAAGGATATTCTAAAGAGACATTTATATCTCTCCTTTTGGCTAACAACTAATGAAACAGTGGACCCCATGGAATTTCCCTGGGAATCTCAGTGTGGGAAAAGATTGAATACTCCAAGTGAGAATGTCTCTACTGAAGAAACATTTACTCTTTATCTGATTGCCTTACAGGACAGACAGGATCTGAGAATGGGGGAGGGTTTTAGAGATAGGAAAAATTTATTATATGGCTTCATTAGATTACTTAGTTTTATATATATTTGCTTTCTGTCTAAACCTGTTAGGATCCTTAGGATGGATTATTTACCTTATATTTTCATGATTGTTCCAAATTAGTCAAACTGAATAATTATCATGTTTTAAATTTTCATTAGTAATTTTGCATTTTCCCCTTTTCTATTCATTTTTTTCTTCTTTTTTAAAAAAGAATAATATTATTATGACTCCCTTTCTGATCTAGAACACCCACTATAGACTAGATTGTCCTTAGACATCAGAGAGAGTGCCTGCAATATAGGTGGGCATGTCACTCACTGAATAACTTGGTTCATTTAATTGCCTTACAGAGGATGAGTGGCTGGGCCTGGCTGATAGGGCAGTCAGAGCACAGGTACTGGTCCTAACTCCAGTAAGAGAAGAAGGTTCCCATCTAATGCAGCCTTCCTGCCTTAAAGTCCACTGTCTTACAACTATGAGCAATTTTATTTTTCTTTATCATTGAGTCTCTTTTACCTCATCAAAGGACCTGGGAAGAGTTCTGTCCTTATTCAGTAGATGGTGATACCCAGGCTCACAGAAATAAGTAGTCTTTGATTATAGTTAATATAATAATGTTATATATACTCATGTTACTCATCCCATCAATCTAATACCTTGCTGTATGAAGTTGAAGCCACTTACGTCAGGCATGGTGGCATCAGACTGTTATCATGGGACTTGGAAAGTGGAGGTAGGAATTTAAGGATTTCAAAATCATGCAAGAGGAAAATGGTCAATGGGGTATGGTGAGAGGACCACAGAACCAAGGGGAGACTGTAGCTAGAGTTTTCCTGCCTGGCCCACAGTCAGGACAAATCTCTCTCACCCGCCAGTCCCAAGCCGCTCAAACCCGATCAAGTAAACACAGACACTTATATTGGTTTCAAACTGTATGGCCGTGGCAGGCTTCTTGCTAACTGTTCTTACAGCTTAAATTAATCCATTTCTATTAATCTATACCTTGCCACGTGGCTTGTGGCTTACCAGTACTTTACATCTTCCTTGTCCTGATGGTGGCAGGCAGTGTCTCTCTCACCCAGCTTCCTGTTCTCTCTATTCTCCTCTCTGTTAGTCCCACCTATACTTCCTGCCTGGCCACTGCCAATCAGTGATTTATTCATTGACCAATCAGCAACACATTTGACATACAGACCATCCCACAGCAGGAGACTGTGATTGGTTCAAGACAGTCACTATAGTCTTCACTGTAGCTCCAGAACTTCATGGCCATGGCGCCACCAATTGTTAGCTGAGATATTTACCACCCCAAGTTTTCTATTCTTGCCAGATGGTGGTGGTGCACACCTTTAATCCCAGCACTTGGGAGGCAAAGGCAGGCAGATCTCTGTGAATTCGAGGCCAGCCTGGACTATCAAGTGAGTTCCAGGGAAAGGTGCAAAGCTACACAGAGAAACTCTGTCTTGAAAAACCAAAAAAAAAAAAAAAAGCAAGAAAGAAATGAAGTCCAAAGAAAAAGAGCATATATCATATTTTTTTCAGAGCTGAGAACCAAACCGAGGGCCTTGTGCTTGCTAGGCAAGCGCTCTACCACTGAGCTAAATCTCCAACCCCCATATATCATATCAAACTCAGAGATGAGATGAATATTCCAAAATTTATTATTAAAAAATCATCTCAGCACTCAGGAGGCAGAGGCAGGGAGACCTGTATGTGTTAAAGACCAGTCTACAGAGTGAGTTCCAGAACAGCCAAAACTGCACAGAGAACCCCTGTCTTTAAGAAGAAAGAAAGAAAGAAAGAAAGAAAGAAAGAAAGAAAGAAAGAAAGAAAGAAAGAAACTTACTCACTTTGCCATCAGCATCTGGGCTTCTTTTCCTACTATCCCAACTCCCAACACCACCAGAACTTGCTCTGTTCTGTATACTGTGATGAATCCCATTGTACACACACACTGCTGAGATCAGAACCCTAGACTAGCTCAGGTTCCTAAACCAACATCTATAGCTTCAGCTCATCCCCAGACCAGATTCCCTTTTGCTTTTATTCATTTTTGTCTTTATTAGTGCCAGGATAGTTAATTATTTTAATTTTAATTTTTAAAAATTATGTAGGGAGGCCAGAGGCTTTGGATTCTATGGAGTAGAAACAAAGAAAGAAGAAAAGAAAACTAACAATTAACTGGGCAGTGGTGCTGTTGATTTTCAATCCTAGCACTTGGGAGGCAGAGGCAGGCTGATCTCTGTGATTTGGAGGAAAGCCTGGTCTCTGTGAGTTGAAGGCCAGCCTGGTCTACAGAGCTAGCTCCAGAAAAGCTCCTGCAAACTATGGTTAAATATGATTCTCTGTTAATTAGATGTGCCCTCAGTCTCACCTCTCTTTGTTTCCCTATTTTTGGGGTAGGGAGGACAGCCTTACCTCCATCACCAGATTTAATTGCACTTTCAGGGTTACTTAATGGAAAAATGTTTTCCAGCTATGACAGGAGCTTTCATTTCATTGCTCCCTCCATGTGCCTCACTCCAGACCTGTCAGCATCACTTCTCATGCCTTGTCCCTAATTCCAAAGAAATAAATTCTCATGCACCACAAACTTTTCTCTTCCCAGTTCCCTATTCTAACTCACTGCTCAGCTAATTGTTACAGGACCACCACAGAACTGGAGTCCAGAGATCAAGTAAGAAACTGTAACAGCTAAAAGGAATTTACACCCCCAGACCCAAAAATGTCTGTGTTCTACAAAACCAGACTTTAATATAATCATCTATTACTGTTAAATGCTCTCAACAATTGGTCACCTGTCTCCTGGATGCTAAACTAGAAAAGGAAACAGTTGCCTTAAAATAATCTGTCTCTAATAAATCTTAACATGTTCCAATCTCTCTGTCTCTCCCACTAACACTAACCAATATAAGCAGAGTACTAAATACCACAAATGGTCACTAATTTTCTCATGGTTGCTTCTTAAATTTTTCCCAAGCTCCAGAAACCAACTTAAATTTATCTGGACAAGTTGTATCTACTTCAGGCTTTTCCTGTCTCACCAGCATCCTGTCAGATACAAAAGCAGCCAGAGTGCCAAGCCAAGAGGGATGGATGGCTCCAGGGCAGCAGGACAGCCCATCATCTCAGAAGTCCCCCCTTCCCTATTCCTCCTAAGAGCCAACTGACACCCACCAAGTCAGCTTGAAGCAGTTTTTCTGGGAGAAATGATGCCCCTATTCCTATTCACCCACTTTTTTATAATAAGCAAAAAGTCTGGAATGTTAGGATTCTGTACATGTGCAGTTTGGGTCTAACGTCTTACATCATCAGGGAGTGCGAGCAGCTACTATGTACCTGCCTCGTGGTCACGCAGTCCCTGCCTTAAAAAGCTGGATGCGGATTCCCACCCTCTTCTTTCTGTTTCCTCTCTGCTCTCTGCTCTGCTCCCAGCTTCTTTCCCCTCACCAGGCCTGGCTCCTCCCTCCTACCCCTCTTCTTTCTAATAAAGCTCTTTATAACTCTGGTAGTCATGGCCGTGGCCTGTGACAGTGCCGTATACCCTTAACTTGGGGTCCTGTCTCTGTCTTTTATGATCGCTAAACTCTCTTAGAACTAGAAGACAAAATGTACATCATTACATGGAAATGACAGGTCACTGCCCTCTGATTTGTTTGATTCTTTAATTTAAAAGAATAAAGATTTATAGCCATGTGGTGGTAGTGCACACCTTTAATCCCAGCACTTCCAGGGCAGATGCAGGTGGATTTCTGTGAGTTTGAGGCTAGCATGGTCTACAAAGTGAGTTCCAGGACAGCCAGGACTGTTACACAGAGCAAACCTGTCTCAGAAAAAAAAATCAAGAAATCAGAAAATAAAATAAAACTCCAGGAACATTTTTCTCTGTCTGTTTTTAATTTCTTCTTCTGTTAACTTCATTGTACATTTAGTTTAATTTCAAAATGTATTTATGGGCAGGTGCAGCAGCAGGTGGTGGCCAAGACACAGTTGCAATAAAGACCAGAAATTGAGCTATTACCTGCTGAAGAGTTAGTGAAAACAAGCTCTTAATCAAGAGCTTGGAACAAGAACACCTTTAATCCCAACACCCAGGGAAGGAGCCATCTCAGTGGGATGGAACCAGAATGGATCTGAACACTCTGTCTGAGGCCAACCCAGGGCCCAGCTGCTAATCCTGCGAAACCAAACAACTTGCAGGTGTTGGTGAGACTACCCTGCTCAGCTGAAATTCATCCGGGAGAGGATTCAGAACCCTACAGTTTGAAGTCTGAGGAAACAAGATCAGCTGAGGAGTTGACGAATGAGCAAAACGTGACCTGAGAATACAGAAGAAGGCACCGCCCAGCCACTGAACCAGATCACCAGAATAGTAAGTATACACTTCACCGATTGAGAACAGGTAAGCTCTCATCTCCAGACCGACAGATCAGGTCTCTAGCCCCTAGGCCCTACCCATTGGAGTCCCAGAGATCAGACAGCTACCTTTCCCTGCTCTCCCACCAAAAAAAAAACCCAAAAAACAAAAAAACTAACTCCTATGAACCTAACAACCACTGAAACCATAAGCACACCCTGCACCAACTGGGAACAACTGCTCCCAGAGACAGAACCCATTAATACTGATTTGATTAAGCTGCTCCCAAAGAAACAGAGCCCAACAGCATCAATTTAACCAGGAACTCCTAGTGAACCAAGACTAAGAATTAGAACAAGAGAGGCACTTTCAGACACAGACACTGCCTGCACCGAGCAGAGGAAGAGATGAGTAGATGCCAGTGCAAAAATACAGGCAACAACATAAAGACCTATATGACAACATCAGAACCTAGTGATTCTACACCTGCAAGACCTGAACATACCAAGACAGAAGAAACAGAAGAAATCAATCCTAAAAATGACTTTAAGAAAATGATAGAGGCCCTTAAAGAAGAAATAAAAAATTCCCTTAAAGAGGAAATTAAAAAACTCCATTAAAGAGGAAATAAAAAATTATCTTAAAAAGGAAATGAAAAACTCCATTAAAGAGGAAATGAAAAACTCCCTTAAAGAGGAAATAAAAAAATTCCCTTAAAGAAATGGAAGAAAAAACAAACAAAAAATTGGAAGAAATCAAAGAAAGCCAAGAAAAAGTAATTAAACAGATGAAAGAAACATTTCAAGATCTGAAAAAATGAAATTGAGACAATAAAGAAAACACAAGCTGAGAGAATGCTGGAAATAGAAATCCTGACTAAATGAACAGGAACTACAGAAACAAGCATAACGAACCAAATGCAAGAGATGGAACAGAGAATCTCTGACACTGAAGACACAATAGAGAAAATAGATTCATCAGTCAAAGAAAACACTAAAGACAAAAAAGTCATAACACAAAACGTGCAAGAAATTTGGAACACCATGAAAAGACCAAACCTAAGAATAATAGGGATAGAAGAAGGAGAAGAATACCAACTCAAGAGCACAGAAAATATATTCAACAAAATCATAGAAGAAAACTTTCCTAACCTAAAGGAGAAATACCTATGAAGATACAAGAAGCTTACAGAACACCAACTAGGCTGGATCAAAAAAAAAAAAAGTCCCCTCACCACATAATAATCAAAACACTAAACAAACAGAACAAAGAAAAAATATTAAGAGCTGCAAGGAAAAAGACCAAGTAACATATAAAGGCAAACCCATCAGAATAACACCAGATTTCTCAATAGAGACTATGAAAGCTAGAAGGTCCTGAACAAATGTTATGCAGACACTAAGAGACCACGGATGCCAACCCAGACTCTTATACCCAGCAAAGCTCTCAATCACCATAGGTGGAGTAAACAAAATATTCCATGATAAAACTAGATTTAATCAATACCTGTCCACAAACCCAGCCCTACAGAAAGCACTAGAAGGAAAAATCCAACCCAAAGAAGCTAAACACATCCATGAAAACTCAGGCAATAGATAAGCCCACACCAACAAACAACAAAGAAGGACAACACAACACAACCACAAAAAATAACAGGAATTAACAATCACTGGTCATTAATATCCGTCAATATCAATGGTCTCAACTCACCTATAAAAAGACACAGACTAACAGAATGGATAAGAAAACAGGATCCATCCATCTGCTGCATACAAGAAACACCCCTTAACTTCAAAGACAGACACTACCTCAGAGAAAAGGGCTGGGAAAAGGCTTTCCAAGCAAATAGACCTAAGAAACAAGCTGGTGTAGCTATCCTAATATCTAATAAAGTAGACTTCAAACTAAAATCAATCAAAAGAGATCAGGATGGACATTACATATTTATCAAAGGAAAAATCCACCAATATGAAGTCTTGATTCTGAACATTTATGCCCCAAATACAAAAGCACCCACATTCATAAAAGAAACATTACTAAAGCTTAAAATGCACAACAAACCCCACACATTAGTAGTGGGAGATTTCAACACACCACTTTCACCAAAAGACAGATCTACCAGACTGAAACTTAACAAAGAAATAAAGGACCTAACAGATGTTATGACTCAAATGGACTTAATAGATATCTACAGAACATTCCATCCTAACACAAAAGAATATACCTTCTTCCCAGCACCCCATGGAACCTTCTCAAAAATTGACCACATGCTTGGTCACAAAACAAATCTCAACAGATATAAAAACATTGGAATAACCTCCTGTATCTTACTGGACCACCATGCCTTAAAGTTAGACTTCAACAACAACAAAAATTATAGAAAGCCTACAACCTCATGGAAACTGAATAATACCCACCTGAAACATCAATGGGTCAAGGAAGAAAGAAAGAACGAAATTAAAGATTTCCTAGAATTCAATGAAAATGAAAGTACAACATACCCAAACTTATGGGACACTATGAAAGCAGTGCTAAGAGGAAAATTCATTGCTCTAAATGCACACATAAAGAAGATGGAGCAATCCCATACCAATGAATTAACAGCACAACTGAAAGCTCTAGAACAAAAAGAAACAAACTCACCCAGGAGAAATAGACACCAGGAAATAATCAAATTGAGGGCTGAAATCAACGAAATAGAAAACAAGAGAACAATACAAAATCAATGAAACAAAGAGTTGGTTCTTTGAAAAAATCAACAAGATAGACAAACCCCTAGCCAAATTAACCAAAAGGCAAAGAGAGAGCACCCAAATTAACAAAATCAGAAATGAAAAGGGAGACATAACAACAGACAACGAAGAAATCCAGGGAATCATCAGATCATACTTCAAAAACCTGTATTCCACAAAAATGGAAAATCTGAAAGAAATGGACAATTTTCTGGATAAATACCACATACCAAAATTAAATCAAGACCAGATAAACCATTTAAATAGACCAATAACCCCTAAAGAAATAGAAACAGTCATCAAAAGTCTCCCAACCAAAATAAGCCCAGGACCAGATGGTTTCAGTGCAGAATTCTACCAGACTTTCAAAGAAGAACTAATACCAATACTCTTCAAATTGCTCCACACAATAGAAACAGAAGGAACACTACCAAATTCTTTTTATGAGGCTACAATTACCCTGATACCCAAACCACACAAAGATGCAACAAAGAAAGAATTACAGACCAATCTCCCTCATGAACATTGATGCAAAAATACTCAACAAAATATTGACAAACCGAATCCAAGAATACATCAAAAAAATTATCCATCAAGACCAAGTAGGATTCATCCCAGGGATGCAAGGATGGCTCAACATATGAAAATCTGTCAATGTAATACACCATATAAACAAACTGAAAGAAAAAAAACCACCTGATCATCTCATTAGATGCTGAAAAAGCCTTTGACAAAATCCACCACCCCTTCATGACAAAGGTCTTAGAGAGATCAGGAATACAAGGAACATTCCTAAACATAATAAAGGTAATTTACAGCAAACCAACAGCCAACATCAAATTAAACGGAGAGAAACTCAAAGTGATACCACTAAAATCAGGAACAAGACAAGGCTGTCCACTCTCCCCATATTTATTCAATATAGTACTAGAAGTTCTAGCTAGAGCAATAAGACAACAAAAGGAGATCAAAGGGATACAAATTGGAAAGGAAGAAGTCAAACTTTCACTATTTGCAAATGATATGATAGTGTACATAAGTGACCCCAAAAATTCTACCAGGAACTCCTACAGCTGATAAACTCCTTCAGTAAAGTGGCAGGATACAAGATCAACTCAAAAAAATCAGTAGCCCTCCTATACACAAATGATAAAAGGGCTGAGAAAGAAGTCAGAGAAACATCACCCTTTATAATAGCCACAAATAATACAAAAATACCTTGGGATAACACTAACTAAACAAGTGAAGGACCTTTTTTATAAGAACTTTAAATCTCTAAAGAAAGATATTGAAGAAGATATCAGAAAATGGAAGGATCTCCCATGCTCATGGATAGGTAGGATTAACATAGTAAAAATGGCAATCTTACCAAAAGCAATCTACAGATTAAATGCAATCCCCATCAAAATTCCAACACAATTCTTCAGACTTGGAAAGAAAAATACTCAACTTCATATGGAAAAACAAAAGACCCAGGATAGCTAAAAGAATCCTATATGATAAAGCAACCTCTGGAGGCATCACCATCCCTGACCTCAAGCTCTACTATAGAGCTATAGTAATAAAAACAGCTTGGTACTGGTATAAAAACCGACATACGGACCAATGGAATCGAATTGAAGATCCTGACATTAATCCATGCACATATGAACACCTGATATTTGACAAAGAAGCCAAAACTATACAATGGAAAAAAGAAAGTATCTTTAACAAATGGTGCTGGCATAACTGGATGTCAATATGTAAAAGATTACAAATAGATCCATATCTGTCACCATGCACAAAACTCAAGTCCAAGTGGATCAAAGACCTCAACATAAATCCACTGACACTAAACTTAATAGAAGAGAAAGTAGGAAGTACTCTTGAATGCACTGGCACCGGAGACCACTTCCTAAATATAACACCAGCAGCACAGACCCTGAGCACAATGATTAATAAATGGGACCTCTTGAAATTGAGAAGCTTTTGCAGGGCAAAAGACATGGTCAATAAGACAAAAAGACAGTCTACAGAATGGGAAAAGATCTTCACTAACCTCACATCTGACAGAGGATTGATCCCCACAGTATATAAAGAACTCAAGAAACTAGACATCAAAATAATAAACAATCCAATTAAAAAATGGGCTAAAGAGCTAAACAGAGAATTCACAAAACAAGAATCACAAATGGCTGAAAGACATTTAAAGAAATGCTCAACATCCTTAATCATCAGAGAAATGCAAATCAAAACAACTCTGAGATACCACTTTGCACCTGTTAGAATGGCTATGATCAAAAACACTAATGACAGTCAATGTTGGAGAGGATGTGGAACAAAGGGAACACTCTTCCATTGTTGGTGGGAAGACAAGCTTGTACAACCACTGTGGAAATCAGGATGGTGGTTTCTCAGAAAATTAGGAATGGAACTACCTCAAGACCCAGCCATACCACTCTTGGGCATATACCCAAGGAACGCTGATTCATACCACAAAGATACATGCTCAACTATGTTCATAGCAGCACTATTTGTAATAGCCAGAACCTGGAAAAAACCTAGATGCCCGTCAACCAAAGATTGGATTATGAAAAGGTGGTACATAGCCACAATGGAGTACTACTCAGCAGAGAAAAACAATGAAAGCATGAAATTTGCAGGCAAATGGATGGAACTAGAAAAAATCAACCTGAGTGAGGTAACCCAAACCCAGAAGGACAAACAAGGTATGTACTCACTCATAAAGGGATTCTAGATATAAAATAAAGAACAATCAGACTACAACCCACAGAACCATGGAGGCTATATATATATAGCATGGGGGACCCTAGGATGACTGTGGCTTATAATAAGTTTTGGTTTTACTCAATTACTGAGCAAGCCTCAATGAAACATTTCACTATTAAGATAAGAATACATACTGTATCAAGCTGATAATAGAAAAATAAATAAATTAATTAATTTAAAAAAAATTTGAACTATTAAAAAAAACCAAACAAACATATTTTACTAAAGTAAAAAAAAGGGGGGGAAACTAGGGACTCATCATTCCTCTCCATATTCTATTCTTTCCCTTGTTTTATATATTTTAAATTTTTATCAGTGGATTCTGCTGGAGTATCCACTGAAGATAAGCACTGGAGGGCTCCTGTTGCAAATCACTCTCTAGAGCAATGGAAGGATCATTCTACTGGCACTTGGAGGAGACCTGATCTGGTGATGGTGTGGGCCCGGGGTTCTGTTTATGTCTTTCCTCAGGACAATGAGTTTCCTCTTTGAATTCCTGAGCTCTGTGTGTGCCCTGTGGCTGCTGCTGATGCCCAACATGACAGAGACCTATTGGACCTTCATGAAAAACTCTCCCCTTCTGATGCCAATGGGGATTGAGAACCCATTATGGCCAGCTTTGGCAAGCATTAATGTAAGCCTAGAAACTGTAGCCATGTGGTTGGATTCTCCAGAAGGTAATGTATAGTAACTGCTATTTCAAGTATGTTTGAGAACATGTCACCCAGACACCTTGGAGATTAAAGATAACCCTGAAGGTCACTGACCTCCTTGTGTTAACAGTAGCATGCCAGCTAAGCCTTTTCATTTTCACAATCCTCTTCAAGATGGTGTAGTACCTACTTTTTAGGAGTGGCTCTGTGCAGCAGTTATTGGCCTCCTGAAATTCATTTAGCCCCCCTTTGAAGATACCTTAAAATTTATGAGCCTGAATGTAGCCATTATAAGACAATTAGTTATGCTCCTTATGAACTGCCTGTTTTTTCTTTATGGTTCTTAGTTGTTCTTTTGCAGAGCTGCCAGCTTAAGTCATGCTAGGATCAAGAAAAATGGGCCTTGGTGGTTCATGTTCCTGGAGTTGTATCCATGCCAGTGGATGTCCACATGCTCCAGAAGAGAATTTGACATTGCTGCTGCTGTTGTTGCTGTTATAGCTGTGGCGGCCACCGCTGCTACTGTTTCTGGGATTAACATTTCATAATTGCTTACTACAACTAGCACAGTGGAGACCCTGGCAGCAAAAGTAGCTACCACAGTTAGTTAATCTTTCATTCTATTGGGCATGATAAATTTAATTCAATAGTTATATACATTTTGATTGGCTTTGAAATTTTTAAATTTATAAACTCAAGTTCCATTTGCTTTTGGCATACCATCTTACAAGGACTCCAATTTGCAGTATGGCTCGTTAAGGAAGGGAATGGCTCAGTTGCCTTTAGCCTACTGGCTATGGGTGGGATAGGACCTCTGTTGGTCTTTTCTGTGTCGAACACACAGATTGCAAGCCCAGTGCCACTTTGAGATCTTTGGCAGCAGTTAACTCTGCAGCTCACACGCGATTGAGCCTGTATGATAATGAGTATTCAGAGACAGGTAATTCCTGGATGGTGCTCACCAACCTAAGACAGAATGCCTGTGTGGCCTGGGCAGGTGTCTCCATGACGGGTAAGGTGACCTGCTGACATCCCATGCAACCTAAGTCAGAAGCTCATTTTTTAGTAAAAGGGGGACCTATAGGGTCCTGGCCCCGTTTTGGGTAACTGTTGCCTTGCTTGCTGACCTTGATCTTGATATCCTCCCTATGCTAATTCCCTGCTGGGTTCCACCCTCCTAAATGCTTAAGGGAAGTTCCTTGTCTGTGTATCTTGCATAATGGGCGTTAGCAGCTTAGATGCAAGATTGTAAAACATTGGTCGTGAACTTCTGCCCTCCGGGGTTCTCCCATTGTGCTGTAAGCCTGTATGTAAGACCTCTTCTCTCCTTCAATAAACAGCATCCGGCATTAAATAAATAAATTAATTTAAAAAAAATAGCTGGGCGGTGGTGGTGTACGCCTTAATCCCAGCACTCGGGAGGCAGAGGTAGGTGGATCTCTGTGAGTTCGAGGCCAGCCTGGTCTCCAAAGCGAGTTCCAGGAAAGGCACAAAGCTACACAGAGAAACCCTGTCTCAAAAAACCAAAAAAAAAAAAAAAAAAAAAAGAAAGAAAGAAAAAAAAAGAAGTAAAAGCCTTTCACAATAAAACCAAGGTGTTTTAAACTCTTAAAAAAAAAGAGCGGTGCTGGAGAGATGGCTCAGAGGTTAAGAACACCGACTAATCTTCCAGAGGTCCTGAGTTCAATTCCCAGCAACCACATGGTGGCTCATAGCCATCTTGTAATGAGATCTGGCACCCTCTTCTGTGTACATAACAAATAAATAAATCTTTAAAAAAAAAAAAAAAGAGGAAGCTTCAGATTAGCCTGGGTGGATGGAGCTTGCAATAAAAGCCACATGCCTCTGATGGAGAGCTTGTCTGTACAAGGCACAAAAGGGAGCTGGATAGTTGATGCTACTCTATTACCACAGCAGATATCACAGTGTATTGAGGAAAGGTTACTTCCAGATGAGGGCTTTATTATTCTGAAGCTCCTCTGGAATGAATCTGGCCTAATATTCACAGTGAGTCAGAGAGTTAATGTGTGAAGGATGTATCCTTGCAAGTTCCAGTCAAACCATAGCTTTTAAGAGCTCTAAATCCAGAGAAGAGGTATGATTTTTCAGTTCCTTCCTGACATTAGTCACCTTCTCATTCTGATTTTGATACAATAAATCATATATGTAGAAACACTGAAGACTAGCTGGGACTTCATTCATCCTACAGTATGGTGATATTTTATTTGTGCTGAAATGTGGTGATATTTTAGTTGTATGTTAATAAATAAAGTTTGCCTGGAGATCAGAGGACATAAATAGCCAGCTATAAACAAAAGTCAGGCAGTGGTAGCACATGCCCTTAATCCAATCACATGGCAGGGAGAGTCTCTGTGTGTTCAGGACACAGCCAAGCTGTGACACATGCCTTTAATCCCAGTACCAACCATAGAGACCTGGAGGTGTGTACAGACAGGCAGTGACAAGGAAGTGAGGTGTGTAGCTAGAGTTTTCCTGCCTGGCCCATAGTCAGGACAAATCTCTCTCATCTGCCAGTCCCATAGCCGCTCAGACCCAACCAAGTAAACACAGAGACTTATATGCTTACAAACTGTATGGCCATGGCAGGCTTCTTGCTAACTGTTCTTATAGCTTAAATTAATCCATTTCTATTAATCTATACCTTGCCACGTGGGTCGTGGCTTACTGGCATCTTCACATGCTGTTTGTCATCGTGGCAGCTGGCAGTGTCTCTCTGACTCAGCCTTCCACTTCCCAGCTTTATTCTCCTCCTTGTCCTGCCTATACTTCCTGTCTAGCCACTGGCCAATCAGTGTTTTATTTATTGACCAATCAGAGCAACACATTTGCCATACAGAACATTCCACAGCAGAGGTGAGTGGGCTAAGAGCCAATGAGAAGGCAGAACAGCAAGGCAATAAAGGCACAGGTTAGACAGGAAGAAGCTGGTCCTCTTGGACTCACTCTGTAGCCCAGGTTGGCCTTGAACTATTGGAGATCCACCTGGCTCTGCCTCCCGAGTACTGGGATTAAAGGTGTGTGCCACCACCACCTGGCCGCTCTGTGTTTCTTATTTAATAAGACTGTTTAGAAATTTTTCTGCACTACACCACCAATCACCAACATGTGGCTTAAGTCCCCTGTCCATTTATCCATTATTGGGAAAGAGCTGACATTTGGCCATGCTTTACATTGCTATGGGTTCTTAGCAAATCTCTTGGCTCTCTTGGTAAATGCTACCAGATAGATTAACATGGCTTCTTATCCTTGCATTGTGCAGGTAGATAACAGTTTACAATAAACCATTCTCAGACTAAACTGTTCAGAGTGTGTAATGTGGACTGGAGCACATCTTCCCTAAATATTCCTATTTTGAAAGCATTCTGTCAGCTACATGCATGGAACAGTCTTATGGTGATCAAAAGCTCATCTTGATGTCTGCCCCATTATATTTGTAGGAGGTGAATGGAGTTACAGGTCAGGAATGTAACTCAGATACAGAGTACTTGCCTAACAAGTGTAATGTGCTAGGTTCAATCTTACTATTTTAGGGTTGAGGGGGATGGATAATTAACCATTACATCATATGGAATGGCATACAGCAAACTGGACATTTCATAGAAGCTCCATTTCTTGCCTTTAGTTAACTGTGGCAAATATTCATATTGGGTATAAAAATTTTCCAAAAAAAGGATAGACATACACAGACAACAAAAACATAGATACATATTTTATTAAAATCTGTGGTTGAGGTGATAGTCAAGAAGATAACTAAGCAGGTAAATGTAATGCACACAAGCTTGCAAACATGCATTCATTTCCCTGCAAGCCACCTTATTAATGAAGAAAAAACTGCCGCAAATTGTTTTTTTGGCTGCATATAGGTGAGAGTGTTCTGTCTCGGCCCACTGAAGCTAACAGAGTTGGTAGTGACAGAAAGATCAGAAGTCTGAGGCAAGCCTGGCCTACATGAGTCCCTATCTAAGACAATAATATAAATAAAAATAAAGAGCCTGTCTTCAATGTGATGAGAGAGTTGACAGAGCAATATGTGGAAACATGGGCTGACTTAACCCTGTGTGCACTCAGATCCTGACTCCCAGAGGATGTAGCAGTTGGGGAGCTGAAAGTCTCTTCTGTTTGATAGACAAGCTTGGATTTCCGGCAGCAGGCAGAACCCTCCCTAGCCAATTGTCTCAATGGCTTAGAGACAATTGCTTTGGTGACTTTCTACCTGAGAATAAAGGCATGCTGGGATTAAAGGCTTGCACCACCACTGCCTGGCTCCTGGGAATGTTTTAGAACTCACTGTCTTGTCAGGTTGTTGTGTCATGACACATACCCTCCACACTGTTCCAACTCAGGGCAGCCCTGCCTGCCTGCCTTGCCAACTAATTGAAAAAAACAATGCACTCCGACTTAGGTCTTTGGAAATGGTAATGGATTGAAAAACACATTCTCACAGAAAGAGGACTCCAGTCACCCAGGCTCCTGCCAACTCAACAAATTCAAAACCTGATCAGACAAGCACTTATATACTGGTTCCAAACTAGGCCGCATGGTTCCCAGCACTATATTTTTTGGATATTCCTTACTTAGGACAGAATTACACACTAGCTTGCTGGGAGTGGTTGGATATGTGGAAAAAGGAATACTTACAGTCACAAAGTTCACCTGTGTTGTTGTGGTTTTTTTTTTTTTTTAGTTTGTTGTTGTCTTTTTGTTTTTCCGGAGGTGGGGTGCATACTGTGATGTGTAAAATGGATTACACTATATATACCCAAGGAATGCTCAATCATACCACAACTCAACTATGTTCAACTATGTTCATAGCAGCACTATTTGTAATAGCGAGAACCTAGAAACAACCTAGATGCCCATCAACTGAAGAATGGATTAAGAAAATGTGGTACATATACATAATGGAGTGCTGGTCAGCAGAGAAAAACAATGACAGCATGAAATTTGCAGGCAAATGGATAGAACTAGAAAAATTCATCCTGAGTGAGGTAACCCAAACCCAGATGACAAACATGGTATGTACTCACTCATAAGTGAACTGTAGCTGGAGTTTTCCTGCCTGGCCCACAGTCAGGACAAATCTCTCTCACCTGCCAGTCCCACAGCCACTCAAACCCGACCAAGTAAACACAGAGACTTATATTGGTTACAAACTGTATGGCTGTGGCAGGCTTCTTGCTAACTGTTCTTACAGCTTACATTAATCCATTTCTATTAATCTATACCTTGCCACATGGCTCGTGGCTTACCGGCATCTTCACATGCTGTTTCTCATCATGGCGGCTGGCAGTGTCTCTCTGACTCAGCCTTCCACTTCCCAGCTTTATTCTCCTCCTTGTCCCGCCTACACTTCCTGCCTAGCCAATGGCCAATCAGTGTTTTATTTATTGACCAATCAACGACACATTTGCCATACAGACCATCCCACAGCACTTCCCCTTTTCTTTTCTTAAAAAGGAAGGTTTTAACCTTTACACATCTCCAAAGTCAGCTTGGTATATTTGGGAATTTGGGTGTAGCTTCTCTTACTACTTCCTGCTGGAGGGGGGCGCTGTATCTTATGGGGACACAAAGAAAATTTTAGGATTATGGAATAGTCCATGAGGCTGTATTGTCTGAGCCAGTTGCCTTCAAACCATTCTGGATGTTGGATCATCTGGGCCATAGTGTCATCGGAGACCTTTCAGGGGGTCTTGGCTGGTCAAACCTGATGTATCTTAATCTGGAACAAATCCATAGCCTCTGGCTTTCTGTGGAAACAAAAGCAGAGCCTCCTTTCCAAAGTAACATATCTTTACATCCAAATTTTGAAGTCAAGGTACCTTTAAAATATACATTTTGGCATAACTCAACAGCTTTTGTAATCAAATGTTTTTCTTCAGTTACAAATACCAAAGAGAACATAATCCAGATTCTCTGTGTGGTAGCCATCTTTACGTGGCTTTTTTTTTTATATTAGCTTGAGCCTATTGCTTTAAATTGAAGCCTTCTAAGCCTGAAACTGCGCTGGCGCTATGGCTGCTGGCTCTGCCCACTTCAGCTTCCCAACATGGCGGTGGTATGTTTTCCGCCAGCTCTGGGAGCCATTAACTCTCAGAAATAGTGGGTCTATGCTTCTATCAAAGCAGCGTGTAGCCCAGAAACCTCTTTTTTTTTGTTTTGTTTTGTACTAGTAAAGGGTAAATCCACCATGCAGCTCAAAGTGCCACTTGCAGAGACCTCATTCCCGCCATATGGCGGCAAGTCGAGCGCGCACGCTAGGAACCCACCAGTAGCTCAAACCGGCAGCTGCCGCTCATTTGAGAGAGACAATTAGGAACTGTTTTTAGCTCCGTTTTAGAATCTTTTTTCAGTTTTTAGGTGGAAACTCTTGCTACCACGTTGGGCGCCATTTGTAGCTTGAGTTTTCCTGCCTGGCCCACAGTCAGGACAAATCTCTCTCACCTGCCAGTCCCACAGCCGCTCAAACCCGACCAAGTAAACACAGAGACTTATATTGGTTACAAACTGTATGGCTGTGGCAGGCTTCTTGCTAACTGTTCTTACAGCTTAAATTAATCCATTTCTATTAATCTATACCTTGCCACATGGCTCGTGGCTTACCGGCATCTTCACATGCTGTTTCTCATCATGGCGGCTGGCAGTGTCTCTCTGACTCAGCCTTCCACTTCCCAGCTTTATTCTCTTCCTTGTCCCGCCTACACTTCCTGCCTAGCCAATGGCCAATCAGTGTTTTATTTATTGACCAATCAACGACACATTTGCCATACAGAACATCCCACAGCACTGAACACTAGATATAAAGCAAAGAACAAAGGGTTGGGGATTTAGCTCAGTGGTAGAGTGCTTGCCTAGCAAGCGCAACGCCCTGGGTTCAGTCATCAGCTCTGAAGAAAAAAATAAAAAAAATACCAATGGGGCTAGAGAGATGGCTCAGATGTTAGGAGCACTGGCTGTTCTTCCAGAGGTCTTGAGTTCAATTCCAGCAACCACATGGTAGCTCACAACCATCTGTAGGGAGATCTGGTGACTTCTTCTGGCCTGCAGCTACACATGCAGGTAGAACACTGTATACTGTAATAAATAAATCTTTAAAAAATAAAAAAAAGAACAATCTGACTGCAACCCACAGAACCAGGGATGCTACATAGCAGGGGGGACCCTAGGATGAATGTGGCTTATAAATATGTTTTGGTTTTACTCAATTACTGGGTAAGCCTCAACGAAATATTTCACTATTAGGATAAGAATTTGAACTGTATCAAACTGATAATAGAAAAATAAATTAATCAATTAAAAGAAAAGATGGATTACACCTTGGAATTGTGAGACCAAAATGAGCCATCTTAGAAATAAGACCAAAATGCTTTCACCCTAAAACTAAGCCCTAAGATTTCTCCGTTTAGGTACAGGCCATGAGTTGCTAGAATAGGCCATGAGTTACTGAAACCAGTCAGCCCAGATTCCAGAAACCAAGAAGTGTAAAAGTACAGAGTCACAAGGTAGTCACGAGGTAATGACTGCCAGACTATGGAATGTCCTCTCCCTGGTTCCCTAGGTAACTGTTTGACCAAAGAGGACTATAGAATGTCCTCTCCCTGGTTCCCTAGGCAACTTTTTGACCAAAGAATGTTTCAACCCTGGTTTCCAGGGTAACTGACCATAAAAATGTCCCCATCTGAGGGCAGCCAATGAGAAATAGTGGTGGGCAACCACCCCCTTAGAAATAAGATTAAGCCATGATTTCTAGAAAGTCCCTAGAAGCAAGCCAATCAGAATTGTACCTGGACTAGCATTCCCTAAATGATGGAACCTTATGTTTTTTGCCTTTAAAAGATGAGCTTGCGGAGAGGCGGGCACTTCCTCCAGCCGCCACTGCGTTGGATCTGTTGGACGAAATCTGTGCCTAGGCTTGTATTGCTTTTGGATATCCAGAATTAAACCTAGCTTTTGCATTCTGGCATGCTCGTCTTCAGTGGCCTCTCTGGGGTCGAGATCTGGGAACAACAGAATTATCTTTGGCAGTTTGTAGTCCAAAGCTGATCTTTGAGTGGTGTTTATTCGCTCAATAGCATCATTAGGAACCAAGTAAAATTTTTGTTCTGGGGCGTTAGCAGGGACCACAGGAGGCCAGGACCTCCGCCTTCTCTCAGCCTCCTGCAGAACAAGGCCTGGTGGACCTGACACCTATCCATGGTTCATGAAGGAATTAAGCCTTCTGGTCGATCCACTCAAGACCCCCACAACCTCTTGTCATTTGTTCAAGCCTGTACGCACACCCCAGCTTAGTCCTCTGGTACAACCTCCTACACAGAGACCATTCCAAAACTCAACACCACTTCCGGGACACACCTGTTTGCTTGCTGGGAATACTGTCACTCTGCCCAAGTGCCCAGCTCACTGCAGGCACGTCGGCATCCTTGTTGTCAGCAACCAGAGACCAGGAGCGTTGCCACCGCTAGATGTCGCCCGAAAACCATCTTGATCCTCAAGGAAACAACACAGATCGCTCGCTCACTCTTATGAGTGGTAAAACGCTGGCTGGTTGCACCGGGACACAGCGAACGTGACCTGGAGTCAGGCCGACCCCCTCAGGATACGAAAACGAAAGTATGACAGGAAGCTATGAAAACAGGCGAATCGCTCTCTCAAACAGAGAGTGTTTCACGTGAAAGAGTGTGACTGACCGATCGATCTGTTACTCCTCGGAGTATGTGGGGCGGGCGAGGGGCTGGCTGGCACAACTAGGGGATGGTGGCATCCAAACTCGGTGTGAGGGAGGGAGGGAGAGAGGGAGGGAGGGAGGGAGGGAGGTGGCCGGCGAGGGCAGTTCCCTGTGCCTGGCATTTAGATGGATGTCCTTTTAAAGGCATTTCACCGCCTGCTTGGGGTTTGGCTTTTGTTGTGGTGTTCCTTGCTGCCACCGCCGCCCACCCCCACCCCCAGTTCTCAGACTAAATACCGAGTTAGAGCAAAAATTAAAACAGCACTTGTATTTTCTTTCCAGAGATAATACATTGTCACCGTGTTTTGTTTTAAGTCTTTTCGCTTGATTCAGAATATATATATAATTCATTCATTCATCCACTCACTCATTCGTCTGTTCGTTTGTTTGTCTATCTGTTTTCACACCAGGATGGCTCCTACTTGCTATGTTGCTATGTTGCTTAATTTAAGATGGTCTTCTGAACCTTCTATTTCTTCAAACGCAGGATCTTTCACATAACCCAGGCTGCCCTTGAACTGGCTTCTGCTTTCCCTTCTTCTGTATTTGTTTTTTGAAAGTTGATTGTATTTATTGGTTCAGTCTGTCTGAGCTGTCTGTCTGTCTGTCTATCCAACTACCTACCTACCTACCTACCTACCTGCCTGCCTGCCTACCTAGCTAGCTATTATTTTAAACGCAGAATTTTTCACATACCCAGGCTGCCCTTGAACTGGCTTCTGCTTTCCCTTCTTCTGTATTTGTTTTTTGAAAGTTGATTGTATTTATTGGTTCAGTCTGTCTGAACTGTCTGTCTGTCTGTCTATCCAACTACCTACCTACCTACCTACCTGCCTGCCTGCCTACCTAGCTAAGCTATTATTTTAAACGCAGAATTTTTCACATACCCAGGCTGCCCTTGAACTGCCTTCTGTTTTCTCTTGTTCTATGTTTGTTTTTCAAAGTTGATTGTATTTATTTGTTCTGTCTGTCTGTCTGTCTGTCTGCCTGCCTGCCTGCCTGCCTACCTACCTAACTGCCTACCTATTTTAAACACAGAATCTTTCACATAACCCAGGCTGCCCTTGAACTGGCTTCATAGAAGAGTTCCGTTTTGATATCTCAGAATTGTTCCAAGATAGCCAGGGTTATATTAAGAGATAGGTAGGTAGGTAGGTAGATAGATAGATAGATAGATAGATAGATAGATAGATAGATAGATAGATAGTGCTGGGGTTACAGATCTGCCTGGGCCAGCATGCCCGAGTTTCTGCAGTCTAGAGGATGGAGCCCAGGGCTTTGGGCACCTAGGCCAGGGCTCCCCCCCCCCATGAGCCAGGACCCCAGCACTGCTTTCCTTTGTGTGTTTGACTCCTCCAAGTTTTAAATATTTTCGATTCATTTAATGACTGGGACAGAGGCCTCTCTACATAGCCTGGAAGTCACTACCTAGATGAGGCCTGCCTCTGTCCCCTGAATGATGGGATTAAAAGACTTGCACCACACCAGGCTTCCTTTTATTTCTGGAACTCTGAGAACATTTTTTCCCTCTGGGTCTGTTTGCTTATTTATTTATTTATTTATTTATTTATTTATTTATTTATTCTGTTACTTTATTGTATATTTAGTTTAACTTCAAATTTTATGTGTCTCTGGATGTGCCTGTGTGTCTGTGGGGGTGGTGGTTGGGTGAGGTCCCAGTTCAAAGCTTTTCACTAACAATTTGCATGTGGAATGTGCATTTGTATGTGCAGAATTGTGAAGAGCCTCTCCTGATCCAGACAGTACTCTCTACATGAAAAGAAAACTTTCACAAAGGTTTAGCTTCCTCTCTGGGGTGAGGGGGGAAAAAAAGAAAAGAAAAGAAAAGAAATGTGGAAGTATTTTGTTTGGTGTTTGGTTTTGGGTTTGTTCGTTTGGTTTGTTGTTGTTTTGTTTTTCCCGAAAAAGACCTCACCTCGGTGTCATGTCTCTGTCTTTCATGATCACTGAAATCAGCTTTGGAAATCATAAACCTGTACCCAGCCAGACACACACACACACACACACACACACACACACATACACACACACACACACGCAAGAAAAGTAAAATTAACCAGACTGCTGTGGTGATGTTAATAGGCAGTCTGATCTATGGAAGTTGGAGGCCAGCCTGGCCTACAGAGCTAGTTCCAGGACAGCAAGAGCTGTTACAAGGCACCTCCATGCCCATGCCATTCAGGCCTCATTTTTTTTTCTCCTTTTTAAGTAATTGATGTATTCTTATTTTATGTGCATTGGTATTTTGCCTGTGCGGATGTCTGTGTGAGGGTCCCCTGGAACAGACAGTTGTGAGCTGCCATGTGGGTACTGGGGATTGAACCCGGGTCCTCTGGAAGAACAGTCAGTGCTCTTAACTGCTAGGACATCTCTCCAGCCATAACAACTCAGGCCTCTTCTATATTTTATTTTAATTTTTTTTTGAGACCATGTTTCTCAATGTGTAGAACTTACTTACTATCGGGAAATTCTTTCTGTGTGCAAGGCCAAATTTCAATTCGGAGATCCAGCTCAGCTGCCTCTGCTTCCCTAGTGCTGGGATTAAAGGCGTGTGCACCTACGTCTGTTTCCTAAATGACAGGATTAAAGGCGTGCACCACCACACTGGGCTTCCTTCTATTTCTGTAACTCCAGGAACATTTTTCTCTCTGTGTCCGTTTTTAATTTCTTATTTATTCTGTTACTTTATTGTACATTCAGTTTAATTTCAAATTTTATGTGTCTCTGTGTGTCCCTGTGTGTGTGTGTGTGTGTGTGTGTGTGTGTGTGTGTGTGTGTGTGTGTGTGTATGTTTGGTGGGGGTTCACAGTTCAAAACTTTTCAGTAGCTGTGGTTAGCCAACAGCATGGCTATTGACCTCACCAAAATGGAAGCAGTCATGAGGATGGAAGCCATCTTGGCTGGTGACCTCACCAAGATGGAACCCACCATGTGACATACTTTTCCAGGTCCATTTTGTTCTCTCTGCATTTCCTAGCGTCTGGAGGGCCAAAATTTAAAACCAATTTGCATGTGAAGAATTGTGAAGAGCTCTCCTGACAGAGAAAGTACATTCCATATGAAAAGAAAAGTACCATAAAAGTTTAGTTTGCTGTTTGGGGGGGAGGGGAGGAGGGGGGGTGGTTTGGGGGACACAGAAAAGAAATGTGGTTTTACAGACACGGTTAAAAAAAAAAAAAGAAAGAAAGAAAAAACGGCCACAGAGCACAGACACCATAAGGCAGAGCAACAACTGATTCCCACATTTGTTTCTGCTATTATTTGATCTGGGTCCCGCCCGTCTACCAAATAATAAATGGACAAAAACAGAAACCCCAAATCTTAGCCACAGGGGATCACTCAGGCCTATGTTCTCAGCAATCTGGAGGCTAAGGCTGAGAGTTGGAGGCCCACCTGGGCTACAGAGTGAGTTCTAGGACAGGCAGGTCTATACCAAGAATCCCTGGGGGAAAAAAATTGAAGAAAGAGAGACAAACTTTCAGTCAGTACCTAGACTTCTCTTCTCATCCTACCCCCACCCTACAATAACCACCAGAAATGGCTTTGTTCTGTCTGTGTGTTGTGGCGACACCACAGTTTTTACACTGCTGAGGATAGAAGCCAGTGCTCAGGACACCCTAAACCAACTCTGTTCCTAACCCAACACCACTAGCTGGTGCATCACATCCCTAGCCCTCTTTTGTTTTCCATTCCTTTTATTTACTTTTTTTTTTAATGCCATGTTAAGTGTTCTGTAGCATGAATCTTAAAAGTTCTTATTAATAAAATCAAACCTGAGGCCAGTTATTGGGGTGAATGCTGGAAGGTCAGAGAGATAGAACAAGCCACAGCTAACCTCATCTGGCCAACTTCTCAGCTGATCTTGTTTCCTCAGACTGGAAGCTTCTGTGTCCTCATTCCAGGCTCTCAGCAGCCTGAAGCTTAACCAGCTAAAAGCTTAACCAGCCAAATGCTTAACCAGCCAAATGCTTCTAGTTTCTGGTCTTCACACCTTATATACCTTTCTGCTTTCTACCATCACCCTGGGATTTAAGACTCACTTTCTGGGATTAAAGGCGTGAGTCACCATGCTTGGCTGTATCCTTGAACAGATGGATTTCTGCCTCTGGAATGCTAGGATTAAAGGTGTGTGCTACCACTGCCTATCCTAAGTATCTAGTGGCTTTTCTGTTCTCTGACCCCAGATAAGTTTATTAGGGTACACAATATTTTGGGGAACACAATACCACCACAGCTTCATCTTAGATAACAATTTGTTTAAAACCAAATAATACAATATACTGTATAACAATATCAAGGTCAACAACTGTTGCATATGTGTATACCCAATGGCAGTCCCACACATGATACTGACCAGTATTGCAGTAGATATGATACAGTTCTGTAAGTAGAACCTTTTGGTGTTTGTAAGATAATGAAATTATCAACCAACACATTTCTGAAATTGTATCCTTCTATCCCTTTAGTGACAAATACATAGATACAGATATTATATATATACACAAAACATAAATTGATACAATATTGGTGAAATGTGAAATTTGCAGTGAAGATTAATTTACCTGTGTCACACTGTTGTTTAAAGCCTTTAAGTCCATATTTAGAGTCCCTAGGAACATTTCATGTTGACTGACTACAAATTCTTAATTATAGCATTGATGGTATAATGGTAATCATAGCTGCCCTCCAAATTCTTCATGATATTGACTCTCCCTGACTCTTAAGTCATTTTTCTATACAAGTCACCATCATTTTCTTTTGAAAAAAAAATTCTTTTATGTATTTTTTTAGGTATGAGTGCTCTGTCTGCCTGCATGCCAGAAGAAAATATCAGATCTCATTATAGATGATTGTGAGCCACCATGTGATTGCTAGGAATTGAACTCAGGATTTCTGTAAGATCAGCCAGTGCTCTTAACCGCTGAGTCATCTTTTTACCCACCAATCATCATTTTCTTGCGTCTCACTTTTTGTATTAAGGAAGACCTGCAATTAAATATTTATATTAATATTAATCGTGGTGTTGGGATGAGAACAGCCCCCACAGGCTCAGGTATTTCAATGCTTGGTCCCAGGCTGGTGGACCTGTTTGGGAGGGACTAGAAGGTATGGCCTTGTAAGAAGTATGTCACTGGAGGGTGGGCTTCAAAATTTCAAAATCCTGTACCATTTCCAGTTAGCTCACTGTCTGTCTCTGCTTCATGGTTGTGGCTAAAGATGTAAGCTCTCATCATGCCTGCCTTCATGATGCCATTCTCCATTCCAAAATGATCCTGGACTCTAACCCTCTGGAACTGTGAGTCCCAAATTTTAACTCTAACTTCTATATGTTGCCTTGGCCATGGTGTTTTGTTGTGGCAATAGAAAAGTAAGTAAGACATTCATATTTTAAAAAAGAAAGTGTTAATTTTTATAACAGATTTTTATTACACTAGTAAACCAATATCTTTATTGACTTAATAAAATTGCTTTGTTGCTATTATTTTTCCCATTTAGTTCCCATGTTTTTATTTCTCACTTCAGTCTCTTTGAAAGATCATGTATACTTGAAAGGTAATAATCAAAGAACATTTTATTGCTTGGTAAGTTTGCTTCAAAGTAACTCTGGTAAAGAACATAAAAAAGTCATTTTGAAATTTTTCAGCCATGGTGCAAATTGAAAATAATCTTTTCTACACTATCATAATTATTCTTCAATTAAAACAAATGACTTAGAGTTAACCATCTTTTAAAGTTACTGCTTATGAACAGGTTTATAAAATAAGAGATTAAATTTTATCTTCCTAAATATCACAAGTAGCCAGGAGTGTTGGCATATGCCTTTAATCCGGCACTTAGGAGGCAGAGACAGAGGCAGGTAGATTTCTGAGTTCCAGACCAGCCTGGAACCAGTCTATAGAGAAAGTTCCAAGAAAGTCAGGGATACATAGAGAAACCCTGTCTCAAAAACCAAAATAAATAAATAATAAAGTACTACAAGTGTTATGGCTATTTTTAGTTGTCAACTTGACTACATCTGGAGTCAACTAAAAGTCAACCAAAAATAGAGGGCACATCTGTGAGGGATTTTTGCTTGACTTGACGTGGGAAGATCTATTTCTAATCTGGATCTTTCTTGAGTTGGAAAGACATACCTTTAATCCAGATTGTTTGAGCTGGAAAAGCCCACCAAAAACTCTAATCTGGACCATGCCTTCAACTGGAAGCCTATATAAGGACCTGGACGAAGGAAGCTTCTGCTTTTTGCTTGCTCATGCTTTGCTAACAAGACAATTCCTTCACTGGCATTAGAGCCTACTTCTTTGGGATTCCATTGTATACTGAAGATCAGCTGAGACATCCATCCTCACCTCATAGACTGAACAACTACTGGATTCTTGGACTTTCTGTCCACAGTCAGCCATTGCTGAATTAGTTGGACAGCACCCTATAAGTCATTCTATTAAATCTCCTTTCAATATAGATAGATAGATTCATTCTGTAAGTTCTGCTACTACAGAGAACCCCGACTAATACAATTAATCTGCAAACGATTTGACAGGGTCGATGGCTATTACACAACAGCTGTCTGCACACTGCCAGAATCTGACTAGACCAAGAGATCTAAATACCGTTATCTCTGCTTTTATGGGGATAAAAGTACCTATCATGTTGAATATTATATATTACATCATCAATTTCAAAAGCTCTATTTGAACAGTATAGCATCTAATTAATCCAATAATAAAAAGTAATATATTTGTGCATCGTAGAAATGTGACTGACTCATCAGCATGTGAGAGAAACAAGTTGAATAAGATCCTAGTTGATTTGCATTGGCTTTTAAAATTGTGTGTGCATGGTGTGTGTATGTGTTTATGTGTATGTGCACTTCTGCACGTGTACATACATCAATGCCAGATATCTTTCTCAATCACTTTTCACATTATTTTGGGAGGTTCAAGGCTCTTTCTGGACCTAGAGCTCATGAATTTGGCTAGACTGCCTGGCAAGTTATCTCCATGAATCCTCCCTTCTCTGCCTCCCTAGTACTGGTATTACAGATGTACAATATGGCACCCAACTTTTCACATGTGTTCTGGGGAACATACTCGACTCTCTACTCTCATGAGAAGCATTTTACTAACTAAACCATCTACTCAGTCCTGCAGTTTTTTATTTCATGCATGTTAAGAAGAAAAGTGTCCATGTGGTCTTGGTTGTCTAGCATATATGAGAACCTTAGTTGATCCCAGGCAGTGAAAACTAACTAAAGACCAAAACTATTTATATTCTAGGAAAACAACCTCAGTTCAGGAAAATGATCATTTATATTCTTGTGGTATACTTTAAATTAATGTGAACTAACTTGGGTACAACTTGATCCCTTCTTAAAAGTTCCTACATTTTCAGTTAATAATTACATTGAAGCATTCACACAAAATAAATGTTATAAATGTATGTACATTGTTTCTTGAAGTATTAATAGTAACAGAACCATGAAAATAGCCATAAATCTCTTATTGCTATTCTTATTTTGGAAGAATAGAATAGTAATTTAAGTACTAGAAATATTGTAGCTAAAAATTTGGACAGTATTTCCAAAAATATTTTTAATTGGTTTTATTACTTTAAAACTTTAATTTTATGTGTACGGGTGTTGTGCCTGCATGTATATCTGTGCATCACATGCATTTCTGGTTCACATGGAATTAGAAGAGAGCATCAGATCCCCAGGAATTGGATCTACAGATGGTGAGCCTTCATTTAGGTCCTGGAAATCAAACTTCAAAGAGTACCCAGCACTCTGAACTGCTGAACCATCTCTCCAGGCCCTAATTACAATAATTTTTTTTAGTCGGGGTCTCACTGTGTAGCTCAGGCTATTCTAGAACTTGCTGTGCAGACTAGGCTGGTCTGGCTCTGTTTCTCAAGATCTGGGATTTAAGGTGTACACTACCAATGCCAAGCTTTTTCCAAGAATTTTATAATCTACAAGATCCCAGAAGTCAAGTCAATGACTAAAAATATCCCCAACAATGCAGTAGCATCACATTAAATTTTAAATTTTTTTCAACTTAGCTTCTGTACCTCAAACTGTAGTATTCTTTCAATTCTGTTTTTCTTTGTTCTACTTGTGATAACACTTTTGTAATTTTGGAGAGTTCTTTGTGTACTCCATTATCCTTAGTTTCTGTTACAATTTCTTTTGTAAGTACATCACCACAACTATCTTTAACTTCTAGAAGTCCTATGTATATAGTTCATCCCATATGACATCCCATATGATAACGTAGAGCACATTTTTCAGATACAACGTGAGATCCTGCTCATGTTCACAAGCAAAATGACTTTATAAAATCAGATGAATGCTGTAAGAAAACAGGGACAAAGTAAGGGAGTTGGATCTGCAGTGGGCCCAAGGAAGACTGTCCTAAGGAACAAATGGCTACACTAAGAAATCAAGTCGGGCGGTTGTGGCACATGCCCTTAAGGCAGTGGCAGGCGGATCTCTGTGAGTTTGAGGCCAGCCTGGTCTACAGAGCGAGTTCTAGGATTGGCTCTAAATTACACAGAGAAATCCTGTCTCAAAACAAAACAAAACAAAAAACAAAAGAAATCAATGAGGAATCAAGCAGAAGGTGAAGAGTAGTCTAGAAAATCTACACCATTTGGTGAGACTCCATTGCAGTCTGCTTTCATCCAAGATGGAGTAAGAGGTATGGACTTATATTTTCATTTCACACCACCATGGCCAAAACAGATGAGATTATTATGTCAACAATATATAAGATAAAGGACCATCAGCAATGATGGTCATGATCCCAAACCTTGCAAAGGGAAGGAACTGGACTGGAACTAGGGAGACTGGGCAACCTACGACACTCTCTCAAAAACTAAAAGGTAGAGGTGTAACTCAGTGGTAGAGTATTTGCTTAGCATGTATAAGGACAAAGGTTTAATCCCTATAACTTAAAGAAATAGAAAAGTAATAAAGCATTTTCAGGATATCAACAAAAGTGATAAACATCCAAGTAGCCTCTGTGAAAATTTTCATCTTGCAGATGTAGAACAAGTAATAGTGTTTATGAGATCTCAGAGGAAAATAAAAAGGAATCGTTGGAGTATGTGCAACTGGATAGGAGGAATCACTCCTAATATCCTATATCACATAAAACAATTAAGATCACGATGAATGACAACAGGTGACTGATGAGTTCAAAACATGGAGTGGATTGATGATGCTGTGACAACAAAATGGTACATATATGAGGTGAGAGATGTGACAACCATTTGCATTTGATCATTCCATTTTGATCATCCATGTTGGACACATGTATGGAGATGTCCTATTGGACCACATGATACACATAACCATATATCATTTGAACATAAAAAATAAACAGAATTTAAAAATATACTTAATCAGATATTCTTAATACAGATAAATGTGTTAAGCAGATAAAGATACATATTCTAAAACCTACAGGTGTTACTGAGAAATCCATGAATCATATGTAAGTAAATAGTCATATGCATTGTTCTAGGGTCAAATGGTTAATTATTTAAATGTTGATTTTCAACATTCTAATTTCCCAAAGGACATAAGACATTTTTATATTTCTGGTTTAAATTTATTTATTGAATGTATGTGTTTATATGTGTATAGGTGCATGGATGTCATGGGACATGTGTGGAGGTCTGAGGACAACAGGTGGAATTTGATTCTCTCCTTCCACCTCTGAGTTTTAGGAATGAAACTCAGGACATCAAGTTTGGTGGTAAGTGCTTTACCTGCTGCCTTAGTTTCTTTTCTATTCCTGTGATAAGACACTGGCACCAACACTACTTATAAAATAAACCATTTAATTCTGGGCTCATGGTTCCATGACAATCATGGTGGTGAGCACGGCTGCAGGTAGGCATGTGCTGGAGCAGCAACTGAAAGCTTGTATCAACTTGGTTCACAGCAGGAGGCACAGAGAACTGACTGAGAATGACATGGGCTTTTGAAACCTCAAAGCCTGCTGCTCCCAATGACACACCTTCTCCTAAAGGACACACCTTCCCAAACAGCTGCACAACTAGGGACCAAGCATTGAGTTAGATGAGCCTATGGGGACCATTCTCAAACCACCACACCTGCAGAGACAAAGACTCCAGATTGTTTTAGTTGAAAATATGTTTATAGAATTCCTGTGGAGGCCTGGGAATAGCTTAGTGGGAGAGCACTTATCTAACAATCACAAAGCCTAGGTTTAACCTCCAGCATGCAAAAACAACAAGTCAGAGAAATGCAAAGACTAGCCAAAACTACTCCACTGGTTTAGCTGCCGAGTTTAAAAAGCCCTGGTTTGTTGCCCATCTTAGGACATACAGGGTCACATCCTCCACACATTGACTGTCTGACTCCCCTACATCTCCGAAGTCAGATCTATTCCAGGGACAGCTGATAAGAACAAACCAGTCATTGGGGAGAAACACGTCCACAATATGCTCTGAAATCTGTATGGCAGAAGAGAGCTTTATCCTCCTCTTGTGTCCCCTCAACCATCCCTGACCTGCAAAGGCGCACTCTCCAACATGGCACAGGCCATCTGCTGTGGAATAAATCCACAGCAGCTGCTATGCCCCTGCCTCAACCCCACGAGAGGAAATTCATTTTCCTGTCATCAAAAAGAATCCCTTACCTCCCCTAAGAGGCTTTTCTCAATTCTGCCTTTCTCAACACTGGCTTAATCTGTATCATCAGCCTTGTCTAGCTGAGCTGGGAAACCAGGGGGGCTGCAAGAAGGAGAAACGGTCAGTATACAAGGAAGGGTGCAGGACTGTATAAGACCAATGCTTCATTAAATCTAAGTGCTACTTGCAGGCATGAGTATTTTATTAGAACTCTTTGCAACAAAGGACTTCACAGACCTCTCACTGAGGCTTACTAACTTCAAGAGAACCCATTCTGGCCAAGAAAAGACTTAAAAGAAATTTTCCTGACAGAGGGAGTCCTACCTCTTCCTCTCTGGACCGGAGAAGCAGTTCTTGACATTTTCTCCCCAGGGAACTGACTCCTTGTGCATTCCTCCTCCTCCTGCTTCTCTCTAGCAATACCCTTGCTCCTCTGACCAACACTAGCATCTTTTATCTTCACAGGAGACAGCACACCATTAACAAAGTCACTTGGGACTGATCTAACCTCCCTGGAAGAGGCAGACACATATCCAAACCCCTGGTTGTCTACAATTGCTCATCTACAATCAGGAGCAGCTGTTTTTCATTTGATGTTATTTGTTTCACAAGATTTAGACAATAGGCAACATGATTTTTTAATCTCTAAAAAAATGTGATGTATCTCTAGTTCTTCTACTCTCAGGTCTCTTGAAAACCTGACTGAATCAAGAGGTTTACAGAGAATAGCCACAAACCCAGCAGGAAAAACATCAATCATCAGGGCTATTTAGGCATGGAGTAATCACATCCAAGGGATGAAATGTCTACTGAGTTAATGTTCAATATTGCTAGCTCATTTAATATTTTCTCTTTCATGAAACTGGTTTAAAAAAGAAAGACCACAGATTCCATTTCAAGTATATCCAGTTTTGAATTTAGAGACTTTCTAAAAATCCCAACACTGATCAACACAGCAAACTTCCCCCTGGTCACCAGACCCTGCTCTGTTAATAAATCACAAGCATTCATGAGCACAAGAAACATACAAGGGAGCAATTACCAGGTAGCCTTGGAAGCATTAATAATCTCTTTGATCAGAGGTGATGTCCACGGAGGCTTGCTTGGAAAAGTCTTTGGTATCATCTGGGTGCCTGGCCAGCCCATGGTTTGTGTCCAGAGTTCACCCGCTTCAGAGCCTGTCTCCATGTGTGCCCTACAGAAAAAGGCACAGAAGGGGAAATGATGCACCAAAGAAAAGGCCAGCAAAGGTGCTGGGGAACAGACTTCTGGTTACAGCCTCTTAAAAGAAAATGTATAGATTGTGTTCAGTCTAGGATGGAAAGAGCAGTGGGCCAGGCAGTGTTTGTGCCTGAGGAAGAGGTTGACACAGGCTAGGAACAAGTGCCAATAGAAGAGTGAGATGGCCAAAGGAGCTTCTGGCTCACACGGAGAGTTCTGGCTAGAAGTTACAGATGCCCTTTAGTGTGACTAATTTAGTGTGACTAAATTCTGTGGGGAGACAGGGAGACCAAGCATCTGAAGGGCAGACAAAGACCAAAGGAGGACAGGCAACAAATGCAGAAACCTTATAGTGCTTCTATGAAGCAGAGCTGGAAAGTGGGGTGCAGGTGAAGGGGAGCAGCAGGCCTCTCCACGTCAGTTAATTGTAGTCATTGCCCTATACCTGTTGCTCATCTTATTTCGTGTGTGTGTGTGTGTGTGTGTGTGTGTGTGTGTGTGTGTGTGTGTGTGTGTATTGTGTGTGTGACACAGGTGTGACCATGCCAGATTGAACTACCATAAGTATAAATGTGGGTAACAGTGAAATATCACATATCTTTCTTTTGTAACAGGGTCTCTTGAACTACCAGTTCTCAGGATCCTTGGGTGTCCCTTACCCCTTCCTGGAGTTAGAGGCTCCCATGGCATTCCAGGACTTGTTTTTATGTAGTTCCTGAGGATTCAAACTCAGGTCCTCAGGCTTTCAGAGCAACTGCTCAGACCCTCCCAGTGTCTCCACAGCCCCACTTGTTGGTCATAAAATTCTCATATCATTGCTGACATTTCTATTCAACCATTTTCTAAGTTGGACATTTTCTCACTACTGAGTCTGAGGGTTTTTTAATAGCTAGTTGCCAGCAGCTGCAGCCAGCAGCTCTTGTATCTTGATGAGCAGAATTTCTAGATTTGCTTTCAAAAGACCAATATTCCTTTATGGAGTTTCCTTTTTCTTTTTTTCCAGACAGGGTCTTTCTACACAGTCCTTACAGGCTTTGAACTCACAGACATCCACCTGCTTCTGCCAACTGAAGGCTGGGATTAAAGGCTTGGGCTACCACATCCAACCCCACTTGTTGGTCATGTGTGTGCACAGGCCTGTGGTGATGGAATGCAGGCCTTCCATATTCCAGATGAGAATGCAGAACCTGCCTAGGTTTTGACTTTGTAGAATCCTGAATCAGTGTCAAGGGTGTGCTGGTGTTGAGGGTCATCAAGACCCTGAACACCATGTCCTGCTTTACCATATGGCTCCTCTTGGGTTTCCCCACACAGTTTCATATATGACATTTGGGAGTCCTATCTGGTTTCAAAACATGGCATTTTTACTCTGAAATTGTGAAGCATGTGCTTCTGAAACATTTATTTTATTTTTTTTATTTAATTTTTGCTCTATATTTTTTTAAACAAGTCTTCTCTGTGTAGCACTGACTGTCCTGAACTTGCTCTATAGACCAGGCTGGCCTCAAACTTAGAGATCTCCCTGTCTGCCTCTGCCTTCTGAGAGCTGGATTAAAGACATGTGCCACCACTACATGGTTGGAACATTTTAATTAGCATTGATTGTGCAAATAATAAATTTTGTGGTGACTTTTAAAGACTTTTTACATTTTTATTTCATTAGGGACAGGGTTCAAGCCACATGTCCATATAGCTGTCAGAGGACAACTTGTGGGAATTCGTTCTCACCCTCCACCACATGGGCCCTGAAGATAAAACTCAGGTTGTCAGGCTTGGTGGCAAGTACCTTTACCCACTGACCCATCTACTGGCCTAACTTTTGTTTTTAGCTTTTTGTGCTAAAGTTGAATTAAAGGGCTCACACATGCAAGGCAAGCTGTCTTCCAGCCAACCCTTCACTTTATTGAAACAGCCTCATGGTAACATTTTTCCTCTTTCTTTCTTTGCTTCTTTTTATGATTTCTTTGTTTTCTGTACATGAATGTTTCACCTGCATGTATGTCTGTGCATCATGTGCAGTCTTGCTGCCTTTGGTGGTCAGAAGAGTGCATTGCATCCCCTAGAGCTGGGGTTACCATGTGGGTGCAGGGAGTTGAACCCAGGTCCTTGATAAGAGCAGTAAGTGCTCTTATCCACCAAGTCAGCTCTTCAATTACTTGGTCACACAGTGCAGTTACTTTCATGAAGGGTTCCTGTAGTTGGACTGATCCTAAATCCTACAGCTCTGCTATTGGATTCCCACCAGAACAGGGAGCCAGATCTCCTTGAGGGCATTTGGGAAAAACTCATATGTATTTCCTAGGCAGAATAGCCATTAGTTTGGATGGGAGGGCACAGGCACAATCAGTTTTGGAGTAAGATGGCACCAAGTTCCAGAGCCAAGGCTGTGGCAGTGCAGCGTGAGTCCCAGTGTGAGCCTGGCCAGGGTAGACACAAGCCCAGCTGTCAGACAGGCATGATGCAGAGCTTGCACTCTGTTCTTCACAGCTGATTCTCTTCATGCCATTGAGGGCCTGGCTGGCACCACCTATACAGACTGGGAGTCTGCTGTCTGCTGGCTCTGATGCTGACCTAGACAGCCAGGGTCATTGTATGTGGATGCACAGAGTGACCCGTATACTTGGCAAACTTCTTCACTCTATTCTGAATATACTTGGGTGTTTTCTTCAAGGAGAGTTCATGTTCCATCCTGCTGCCTCCTGATTTCCTACACAGGGTCCCCTGCCCTAGTGGTGAATGAGAAGGGTGTAAACCACTACACCACCCCCACTGTGCTGCTTCTTGCTTTATCTGTGGTACTTGGCAGCCTGGCACCCACTGTTGCTTGTGGTGATGCTGTTACTGTTTGTAAGCTTTAAAGACTTACACCAGTGTAGAAATTTTGTTGTAACTCGAAATCTAAATGGTCTTATAATAAAAAAACAGGAGCCAGATATCAGGGTGAATGCTGAAAGATCAGAGAGGCAAAGGAACAAGCTACTGCCCTTGACACTCCAGGAATCCTCTGACTGAAAGCTCCAAGTCTTCAGCTGAAAAGCCTCAGCTGATAGACCTCTCACCGAATGAGCTTCCTCAGCCAAAAAGGATTTAGTTCCTGTCTCCTTATGCTCTATATACCTTTCTGTCATTCACCGAATCCTTGCCTTCCTGACTACCCAAGCCCTGGTTCTCCTACGGTCGTGATACCCCCGGAGGCCCAGTCCGTGACACCTTTCTCTGCTCTGCCATCACTTCCTGGGATTAAAAGTTTGTGTGATTCTCAGTACTGACATTAAAGGTGTGTGCCACCACTGTCTGACATCTATGTTTAATGTAGTGGCTTGTTTTGTCCTCTGATCTTCAGGCAAACTTTATTAGGGTACACAATATATCACCACATTTGGTGTCTCCTTAAGCGCAAAGTGACCCGTCCCACGGGCCAGGTTATTGGGGAGACCCGAGGAGGCACCTCCTGAAAGATCAATGGGGGCGAGAGAGAAAGGAGACCAAGCGCATAAGGGAAGACAGAGTCAGTCTGAGTCGCGTCGAGGTCTCGTTTATTGACTGGGTATTGAGGCTTATAAGCAGGGCTTCAGGCAGGGAGGGGGAGCAGGGGAAGCAGAGAGAGAAGAATGAAAAATTCCTAAGGAAGGGTGAGGTCGCTTTGGTCCCAGGCCCCTGCAGTTGGCTGATTAGCACGTACTCCAGGAAGTTGTACAGCCCGCGGTTAGGCCAGGAACCTGTTTTTGCAAGGTTTGATAAAGTAAGGAAGGTCACACAAAATTCAAGACACAGCTGTCCGGGGTCGGCCCCCAACAGCAAAGTAATAGTTGTAGTAAACAAGCATGGCCTGGGTATGCCATAAGAAGCCAGTTGCTGGCACCTCCACAGCACACAGAAGGACAGGCCCATCAAGATGTCTTAGTATTGAAAGTGGTTCAGCAGACATACATTAGTTTCCTGTGTCTGTGCCCCATGGTGGTTTTCCTTTTTTTTTCTCTTTTGTTTTTGAAATAAAGTCTACTTCTGGTTTAATAGACTTTGGTGATCTGTCCCCCATTGTGCAACCCCAGACCCAACATGGCCTTTAGTGGATGGAGCCACAATTTCTGGTTGGGCCCTTGGTGCACAGAATGCCCTGGCCAGGACCTGGCTAGCCCAGAGGTAGCAGTATTCAAGTTAAGGAACTATTTTTTTAATTTCATTTTATCATTGTTGGTAGCTGTTCCTGGCATCTCAGCACATGTGGCATCAGAGGACAGCTCTGTGGAGTCCATTCTTTCCTTCCATCTTCCTGCAAGTTCCAGGGATCCAGCAAATCATTGGGCTTGCCAGGCCAGCACCTTTATGGACTCAGCCAGCTAGCCAGCCAAACCATCCTTCATTTATTAGACACAGGGTCTCATGTAGCCCAGACTATCCATGAAGTTGCTGTGTAGCTGAGGACAGCCCTGAACTCCTGAGTGCTGGGTTGGGCCTTGAGCACAGGAGCTACTAACTTCAGGAGCCTGGAGGGGCTGCTCTCATCATTCCACCTGACTTTGTAGAAAATGAAGTTTCTTGGTTTCTCTGTGAAACAACCAACTGTCCCGGAACTTACTTTGTGGACCAGGCAAGCTGGCCTCCAACTCATAAAGATCCCCCTGCCTCTGCCTCCTGAGTGCTGGACTAAAGGTGCATGCCACAATGCTTGGCAGTAATTTATTCTTCTACAAGGAGATTTATTGGGGTGAGCGAGATGGCTCAACAGTGAAAAGCACATGCTGCTCTTACCTAGGACCTGAGTTCTGTTCCCAGTACAAACATTTGGCAGCACAACAGCTGCAATTCTGGCTCCAGAGGATCCACCACCTCTGGCCTGTACCAGCGCCTACACTTTTGCCTGACCACTGAGATATCATTAGGATCATGAGATTGCTCATCAAGTAAAGCCTGATGATCTGAGTTCAGTCCACAGGGCCTACATGTAAGGAGAGAACTGACCCCTGTAAATTATCTTTGACCTCCACAGGTAAACTACACACAACAAAATAATTTCTTTAAATATGTTTTTCTAAGGGCTCCTTTAGAGTTCTTGTCCACAGGCAAAAGTGTTTCCCCTTCTCATTTGTCTGCAGATGTCAGCTAGGTGCTGGAAGTTTCTTCCAGGCTAGTAGAGAAGCAACTTTGATAAACCATTAAGTCTGGGAAGAGGCCCCAGGCACCCCCACCTGCAGTCAGTGGTACTTCAGTCCAGATGCCCGCAGGGACCACAGCCTCCTCCCAGGATAGGACTAAACTCAATTCAGGCCTGACCCCTGAGTGTCTCCAGGCAGCCTGTCTTGCCATACTGTGAGCGTTTCCTATCTGCCTTTCCAATCCATTCATATTTCCTTTGATCCTTGTTCCTGTAGACTGAAGGGAGTTTGGGTGAGGCAGTATTAGGAATAATTTTTGCACTTTCTTTTTCCACACTTTCCACTTGGAACCTCTGAGCATTGAGACTGAAGTAGCCAGTGACTGCCAGTCCTTTTCCCTACAATTACTTCCCCTGTGGCATCAGACATAACAGCAAACAGCTTCCTGATTGTTTATAAAAGGCAGATGTTTGAGGAAACAGAAAACAAAAAAGGTCATTGGTTCCTGTCCATCAGCTCCCAGATCCCCCAGAAGAGAGCTTGCTTGCTTGCTTAGTGTAGCCAATGTAGTAACAATCCCAAGTGTCTACCTTTATTGTCTTTACAAAATCACTCTCAAGATACAAAGCTCAACTGAAAGCCCACCTCAGTATGTGCCTGTGGCTTCAAGCTCTCTGGGGAATCCTGCCTCTGGTTGGCAGGACAGATGTGTGCAGCCCTGAAGTGTCAGTGAGGGGTGCAGAGGCCACAGGGACACAAACTAAAGGCATTGTCATGGTCCACACATGTGGTAGGAGAGGCCCTTGTGTGGAGAGACCAGGAGGATATGGACAGTGACATTACTGGGATTCACACAGTGTGAAGTGTCAAAGTGTCATCAGAGAAATTCTGAAGACACTATGTCATGCAGGGCCATCAATCCTGCTCAGTGGGTAACAGTGTTGGCTGCCATACCTGATAACCTGAGTTTCATCCCTGGAACCCACATGCATATGGTGAAAGGTAGAACTGACTCCTGCAAATTGTCCTCAAACCTTCATACTTGTGCTGTTTCTCTCTCTCTCTCTCTCTCTCTCTCTCTCTCTCTCTCTCTCTCTCTCTCTCTCTCTCTCTCTCTCTCTCATACACTCATACACACACTGAATAAATTCATATATAAATGAATGTAAGAAGAGTAATCGGAGGTAGAAGCCCTGAAAAAGTGAGGGGCTGGGTTATAGCTCAGGTAGGCTTACCTAGCATGTTGCAAAGCCTCATATTTAATCCCAAGGGTTGAAAAATAAATTGTATTTGAATCAAACATGCAGTCTTTCTTGTTATAATTTCCTAACATATACAGCATATTAATTAGGCCAGGCTTGAGAGCACATTCCTTTAATCCCAGTGCTCCAGAGGAAGAGGCTGGTGGATCTCTCTGAACTTGGTGCCAGCCTGGTTGTCTACATAGTGAGTTCTAGTACAGCCAGGGATACATGGGGAGACCTTGTCTCAAAAAAAGTCACATTGTATGAAAGAAACAGTATCTGCTCAGGACCCCCAAGACCAAGTTCTCAGTACAAATGAGATTTCTTTGTCCCAGAGGGACAGAGGAGAGAGAATAAGGAACAAAAACAAGGGATAGAAGACAAGAGAGAAGGGGAATGGGACCAGAGAAAGGGACAGGGATATTTGTCCTAAAGCGACAAAGGAATGCCTCTGGATAGAGGGGAGATAGAAGTGGCCCATAGGCAAATGGTAGTGAAAGGGAAAAATCAGTAGCCATCTAGAGAGATGCTCCCCTGCTTCCTCTAAAAGTAGTTGCTGACCAGCAGTTTTAGAACTGACCAGAAGTTGAACTCATGGGAAGGTAAGGCTGAAACAATAAACCAATATATCCTGGATTTGGTAAAACAGGATATGGGGAGTAATGGACTCAACTGACCAGAAATTGAACTTATGGGAAAATAGAACTGGAACAATAAATCTGAGTGTATATATCCTGGGTTCAGCAAAAGCAGGACATAGGGTGGAAAAAATTTATGTCTCTGTAGATACCTGTTAGCCATCAGTAACCTCATGCTTATAGTTCAGCCAGTAAGTACAAAGAACTACCTACCCCTATCCCCCTCATCCAATCCCAAGATATGTAACTCTCTGGATGTAAACCTTTCCTATGTAAACCCCTTCAAGTGAGTGCTGGGGCTGTCCTCCTCCACCTGCTATGTTGAGTGTTTGGAAATGGGACCAAGCCCGGGGCTTGTTTTGTTATTAAAAAACCTCTGTGTGCTTGTAGGGGTTATTGGCTCTGTGGTGGTCTTGCTTGGGGGTCTTGAGACTGTTATGCCCAGATCATGACCCCAAAGAGACCACTGAAGACTATGGATGTCCAGAATGCAACAGCAAGGTTTATTCTATAGATACAAGTCTAGACAGGGAACTCATTCCTACACCCAATACAGTGAGGCAGGGAGGAGTTGCTCTTTCTTTGTGAGGCTAGCTATTTAAAGGCAAAAGCCACAAGCCCTTCAGGGCGGTTGGGGGGGGATTGGGAGTTTTGCAGGGGTGCAACTCGGATTGGTTTATTTTTATCTCTGTTTTCTTTTAATTGGGGTGAGGGTATGTAACCTTTGAATTTACTGGTTGGGGGTTACAATTATCATTTTGGGGGCAGTCCAGGACAAGTCCCAGGCTTTGTCCTTGAGTTGCCATGGGGGCTGGCTGGCCTAGCACATACTGACTCTGGGGCCTAACTCAGTGGTCTAGGCTGTCCTTGACTCACGCACATAACTCTAAGTTGGTGAGGGGTCCCAGACAGTAAACATCTGGCTGAACTTTGAGCAGTCAGAGTACGTGCAGAAAGGGAGCTACTGCAAGGACTATGTCTTTTGTTCATGGCCCTCCCAGAGACTGCTTGCTCAGTCTCAGGAAACTGAAATTGAGGCCTGATCTCTGAGAGAAGACTGAGCATCCTGTTATAGCATCTGCTTGGTCCTTTCAGAGACCTGGGCACAACAATGGTTTTTAAAGGTAAAATGGGAAATCTTGCCTTGGAATGAGGTACTTAATTTTAATTGGGTATGTTAATTTGGTGAGTCAAAGGGGACTTTTGATCACTGGATCATGGTAGTCAGTCTCAGGAAGAGGAAATGGCCAAATAAGGGAAAGGACCTTGGGGCTAGCTTCAGGCAGGAATGTAATCTAATGATTTTTTAGCAAGACAGAATCCAGAGAAGGACAAGGCCTTCCCACAGAGGGAATCGGGAGAAGGAAGAGAAGGACAAGGCCTGCCAGAGCCACGTGCTCAAATGGGCTGGTATCCTTTCAGTGTATAGCTGTGCACACAGCACTTTTGCTGGGTCTGACATCCTGGGTGTAGAGATGGGTAAAGGTCTCTGGGAAGGTGTGGGCAGGTTGCCTACAGATCCTGGGCCAAGGTCTAGAGGGAACTTTAGCATCCAAGACTTTGGTGTCTTTGTGAATTTCTCTCACAGATGCCAAAGAATGTCACTCTCAGTGGGTAGGACAATGGTGAGTCTCAAGGGCTTGGAGGCCACTACTTCCACCTTTGGATGCAATTAGTTGACTGTACACTTCCATGCTGATACTAAGGGGAAAGTGAGTGAGACTAGGTGAAATGGAGGTGAGATTTTGGAGGTCCTGAGAGGCTCAATCACATCATGTTAATTAAGGAGGGGAACAGCTCAAGATGCCAGTGAGGCGATATCCCAAGTGTTCCTCAGGGTTGGTACCTGTGATGCTGTGTGATGGTGGTTGGCGGGAACTCATGGAACCATGGAATCCAGTGTGGGTGGTGGTCAAGGGGTAAGTGGCAGAAAGTAGAGAGCTGGTGTGGAGGCTGAGGAATAGAGGTGGGTTTTAAGAGGAGTAGGGGGAGCCTTCAGGGGCTGATGTCTACGATGGTCATATAGTCAGTCAACAGCAAAGTTGTTAAACTGTTTCTACAAGAAAGGTTGCTCACCTCTGTGCCTGGGCTCTCCAAGACTGGCCTAGGAAACTACAACAATTGGCTTAGGCCACACAGCCACTGTACAGAGTGGGGCTTGAAATACCATCCCAAAATGTACCTGAAAGGTGGCAGTTGATGAAGGCTTGTCCTAGAGATAGCATCCAGATCTAAGCAGTCTGGGTTGTCATGTTCAGCAGCTGTCCTACTCAGCCACTGTACCCCAGAGGGGGCCAATAGCTTCTACCTTAATCACCTGCAATGATGTCCTAGAGCAAGATGTCAGGTTGTACCCATAGCTGTCACAGTGCCTGTACTCTCTGTGGTGGTCCAAGAATAATGTGGTGTATAGTATGGTCAACAGAATCCCCTCACAACACACTCCAACTTAATGCTGTGGGCTGGGATACTTGTAGACCCCCTACTTGAGTTCCCCTCTCCTGGCACCTGGAAGATGCTCTCCTTCCTAGCAGATCTAAGAGAAATCTGCAGAGACCCCATACACCTGAAAGATGAGGCCCAAGGTTGCTGCCGACTGGAAAGTCTATGTTATCTACATAGCAGGGACCTAGTCCTGTGCCTGCTGCTGTAGAGGTCACTAGTAAGTATAACTGACCCCCGGAGTCACAATCTTCTGCCTTTGGCAAACAATGGAATGTAGGTCTAGTCAAGAGGACACAAGCCTGTTTGTGAGCAGGGTCTGGTGACAGGTGACTTGGAGGCATAGTGGCTCGGCTCCCTGAGATGCCATTGCTCCATCTGCAGTTTGTCTTTGGGGTCGGGGGAGGACAGGACTTTAATCTAGGACACAAGGCACTGTCATGCATGTGCATGCCACAGCACATGTGTAAAGGTCAGAGAATAAGGTGCAGGAGTGGGTTGTCTCCTTCTGCCATTTGAATCCAAGGAGTCAAACTCAGGTCCTCAGGCTTGGCAGCAGGTGCCTTTACTCACTGAGCCATCTTGCCAGTCTGGGAGAGACCTTGTTAAGTGCAGGGACACCAAGAGCAGAGCTGAGCGACCAGGTAGGTTCAGGAATCTTCATTCACCCCTTGCAGCATTTTAGGACAACCATAGCAGAGTACAATGAAGGACCCAGGTGGCTTTTAAAAAGTAAGCACAGAGGGCAGGCAAGATGGCTCAGTGGATAGCACTTACTGTGCATGCATGAGGACCTGAGTCTGGATCCCCAGAACTCGTGTAAAAGACAGGAATGGTACACAGAGACAGCAGAATCCAGGAACTTGCTGTTGGGCCAGCCTAGCCATAGGCATTGAGTTTCAGATCCACTGAGCAACCCAATCTCAAAAATTAAGGTGGAGCCGGGCGGTGGTGGCGCACGCCTTTAATCCCAGCACTCGGGAGGCAGAGCCAGGCGGATCTCTGTGAGTTCGAGGCCAGCCTGGTCTCCAAAGCGAGTTCCAGGAAAGGCGCAAAGCTACACAGAGAAACCCTGTCTCGGGAAAAACCAAAAAAAAAAAAAAAAAAAAAAAAAAAAAAAAAAAAAAAAAAAAAAAAATTAAGGTGGAGGCTGTAGAGATGGCTAGGCAGTTAAGAGCATCTGCTGCTCTTGTTGAGGAACAGATTCCATCCCCAACATCCACATGACAGCTCATAACCTTTTGTAACTCCAGTTCCAGGGGATCTGACACCCTCTTATGACCTTTTTTGGGCACCAGGCACACATGTAGTGAACAGACACATATGCAGGCAGAACACACACATAAAATAAATTTAAAAAATTTTAAAGGTGGAGAAGGACTTGAAGAAGACTCCCGGCATCCTCTGGCCTCCTCATGCACCCACAGGCTCATGCATGCATGCAAACACACATAGCAAGCACAAATATACAAAGCACAAAGGTTTGAGGTTTATCATCTCAAAGTTCTGAGAGGCACCTTGACAAGATCAGTGTCCAGGGTTGAGTTCCTCTGATGCTCTGAGGGAGAAACTGCCTCATTTCTGGTTTCTGGTGACTCTAGCCACTGTCAGCATCCCTTAGCTTGTAGACTCTTTACTCTTTTCTGCCTCCATACTCACAAATTCTTGCCCTCTGTTACTGTATCCTGTATAGTTTTTTGTTTGTTTTTAGACAGTGTCTCACAGAGCTCATGCTATATCTGAATTCGAATTCAGTATGTAGTCAAGGATAGCCCTGAGCTTCTGATCCTCTTCCCTTCACCTCTCCCTAATGCTGTGATGACAGGTGTACAGAACCGGGTCCTTTGCTCTCCCTTTACAAGGACATTGGCCATCAGCCTTTCTCCTGTGGACCTCAGCTCCACTAATGATGGTCATGTCAACTGTTTTCCAAATAAGGCTATGTCCTGAGGGTTCAGTAGGAATGTGCTTTTAGGGGAGATCCTATCAACCCTGAATGCCCCCTTCTCGCCTTGGCCACCTGTCACAGAAGTGTAAAGTGGTAAATGGCAGTCCCTTGGCTTCTGTGCTTCCTGGATGCCTGAGAGGAGCTCCTGGCCTCAGGCTGGCAACACAATATGGCCTGTACCTTGTCCCTGTACTCTTGGGACATGTAGTAGTAATTGAAAGTGTGCATACAGCTGTTGAGTGTGCTGAGTGCCAGGCTGGGCACATAGGGGCTGGGGTTCAAATAGTGCAGTATCAGCAGCACATTGCAGGCTGGGAAAGAGGCCAGCACCAAGGCCAGTATCAGTGCCATAAGTCTGAGTTCATGGCTGCCAGTGCACACAGGTTGCCTTTGGTTGCCAGAGGCAGGTCTACTTAGCCAGGGTAGTGCATCATTGGGATCCAGCATGTGATTGCAGCCAGCCAACCAGAAGGTCTGCTGCTGCAGAGTGAGAGGCAAGACCAGGGTGGCTGAGGAGAGTCAGGCCACCAAACAGACCTGGCAGCCATCAGAGGATGCACCAGGGCCAGGCACCTGTCCAGGCTGACTGCAGCAACACTGTGGCCATAGAGGGCAGCTGTGGCCACTGGGCAGGCAGTCAATAGGCCTTCCCCAAAGGGCCAGTCACTGTCAGAACATGCCCAGAAGTCCCTAGGGATGAAGCCGGGCTGGGGCTTTGACTCTTTGAGTCCAGCTGTGGGACCTAGAGTGCCTTTATGGGAGAGAGAGGTCACCAGTCAACCAAAGCCCTGCCCTGCTATGAGGACAAAAGACGAAGGGAGGGTAACCTCAGTGTCCCCACTCCAGCACCCAGGAAGGATATAGCCCAGCCTCAAAGGATCAGGGCTTATGTACATAAGGCTGTAAGCCTGCCCAGCTGTAGCTCCATTTCTGATCCACCCCTTCAAGGAACAGAGTCACACACCATGTCTTCCCCCCATACTTTCTCCATCATCACAGACACTGGGGGTCTGGTTGCCCTCTGCCCCAGCACTAGTGGACACAACCATAGCCAGCACATGCTGCCAGGGTTAGGCTCCATTCTGGGCTGCAGCCTGGGGTTTCCTGTCCTGTCAGCCCCACCCCTGGCTTCCAGAGAAGACTATACCTACAGCAGAGCTCCCACCCCCTCAGCCCCACTAGTTTCTCTTTGTTCACCCTGGTGCCCATGAGAGGTCTCTGTGTGTGCTCTGGAGGTCTGAGTATCCTGTCCATTGTCTCTCTGTCTCTCCAAGATGCCTCACAAAGAACTGGGACAAAGATAGAGAAGAGACAGTCCTGGGCTTTAGCCCTACACCTACCCCTAGCACCCCCACCCCTCCCAGCCCAGGAAACATCTGTGGACCCAGTAGCTATTTCCTGCTGGCTAGTCACATAACCCATTTGGATGAGGGTCCAGCCCTCCTTCACATCACCTCTACATGGAGCTCTTAGCCTTTCCTGAAGCCACCCACTACTTCTTCTCTGTGTTTGGTAGGACAATAATCCATCCCAGGGATTCCTGGCTCTATCAGAATAGGCCAGCAAGTGCCAGCAAGATGAAGGTGCTCACCACCAACCCTGATGGCCTGAGTTCATTCTGCAGGACCCACATGGTGGAAGAGAGAATGAACTCCTACAAGTTGTCATCTGTCCTCTATATGTGTATTTGGCCTCTGTGCATGTGCACAGGCACACACACACACACACACACACACACACACACACACACACACACACACACGGCTATGAAAGGTGGTCCAAGAATTTAATCCTAGAACTCCAAGAAGCACATGCAGGCTGATTTCTGTGAGTTCAAAGATAGATGATCTGCATAGTGAGTTTCAGGACATCCAGGGTTACTTAGTGAGACTCTCTCTCAAATAAATAAAGTAATAAATATGTAATTGTTTATTGTAACAAATATATTATAAAGTCCACATCAACACTTGTTGCTTCCCAGCATACCCCAAGTCCTCTTGGGGGAGCCACCCTGCCATATGGATGCCTCCCTTCTCCCAGCTCCTTGCCTGGCATGGAGTAAAGTGAGGTACAGAAATAAGGCCTCCCTGTGAGTATAGGGTGTTCTGGGGATTTCTGAGGGGTCTGTACCTTTCATAAGAACTGACACTGAATACCTGCTTTAAGGTAGGGTCCATGGACCCTTGGAGGTACTGGTCACTTGTTCTCAAAGCTCCAGGTATGACTTATGAGGGAGGTGACCAGGCCTCTGCAGGGTGCCCGTGAGCTGCCTTCGTGTCCTAGACACTCTGGGGAGTTTTCACAGGCTCTGCTCAGTGGAGACCCACTGTTGAGATGTAGTAGTGGGCATGCCTGTCACCCCAAGCACTTGGAGGCTAAGGCAGAAAGGTTTCAATTTCTAGGACAGGTTGGCTATGTGATGAGAAACAGTCCACAAATATATATATATATATATATATATATATATATATATATATATATATATATATATATGGGGGAAAGAGGGTTGCTATGGAGATGATACTGTGCAAGCCGAAGGACCTGAGTTCATATTCCCAGTACCAGTGTATAACAGCAGAGCATGGTAGAGTACACATGTAAACCCCAGCTGGTAGGTGGAGACAGGAGGGTCCTGGGGTTCAATGGTCTGTGCACATACACCATCAGTGAGCTCCAGGTTCAGAGAGAGATCCTGTCTTAAAAATAAGGTGGAGAGTGTTAGAGGAAGACATGACATAGATGTTTTCTGCACATGCATACACACAAAGCTTTCTGAAAAGGGGTATGGAGAAGAGGAAGAGAAAAAAGAAGAAACAGGTTCAGAGAGGCAAGTACACACAACTCTGAGGGGATGTAGCTCAGGGCCACATAACATGCTAAACACTCTAGGTTACATGCTCAGCAAGATAAAAAAAAAAATTGTGCCTCCAGAGACCCCTCCACCATCCTGTCCTTGGAGGCAGGGCTAGCCTCAAACGATGTACTCATTTCTGGGAAAAGTAGAACCCAGCATGAGATGCCCAGTCTGGAAACATAAAACCAATTTGAGATGGATGGGGGAGAGGCCAACATGGTCTTTTCATGCCTCTCAAGCCCTAATCTAGCAGGATGTGAATGAGCAGTCCCTTGGGTTAGTCTCTTCACTGGAAGGAGAAATCAAGGCCTGGAATGGGCATCCAGAGGTATGTGAGGGACCCAGGCTTCTTAGGGATAGCCAGGGCAAGGAGGTTTGGTAATTATGTGTTCAAATTGTATCCCATTTACATTCAAGGCTTCTGTGTCTGGAGTTGAGGCCAGAGCCACATACACAGGAAGATGTCTGGACCACTATGCTTGTGGCTGGGGTGGGAGTTGTGGAGGAGCAGATGGCAAGGAAGGGTGCCTACCAACAGCCCCTCAACAGAAATAGCTTTGTGACTTGGAAGGCAAACTGGAGGGATGCCTATCAGAACCCTCATGACAAGTTGGGTACAGGATGGTCCCAGGTTCTAGCTGTAAACAAGGAAGGGCATTCAGGCACATCCACCACCTGAATGAACCTTAAGTCCTTCATGTTGACTGAACTAAGCCTGTCACAGACAGTCAGAGACTGTGGGATTTCATATATATGAGTTCCTGGAGACACCAAGGTCATTGATAAGGACCTACAAACAGTAGGACAGTTGTAGCAAGTTTTTCTACATACTGCCAGCTCCCAAATAATGATACTGAGACTTACTATTAATTATGAAAGCTTGGCCTTAGGTTAGGCTTGTTCCACTAGCTCTTATAACTTAAATTAACCCATTTATTTTAATCTATGTTCTGTCGCAAGGCTAGTTGCCTCATCTTTCCATACTGCTCATGATGCTTTCTCTGCATCTGGCTGGTAATCTCACCTTTCTTCTTCCCTTTCTGTCCCCAGAAGTCCCACATAACCTCTACCAGCCTAGCTACCTGGCTATTCAACTCTTTATTAAATCAATCACAGTGACACTTCTTCACACATTGTAAAGGAATATTTGGCAACAGACAGTGGGTACCAGCTGATGAGTGAAAGGGAAGAAACAGTAGCCATCTTGAGAGATGCTTCCCCCTCCCCTCCTCTAAAGGTATTTGCTGACCAGCAATTTTAGAAATGACCAAAAATTGAACTTGTAAGGGTAGGACAATAAATCTATGTATCCTGGACTTGGCAAAACAAGATATGGAGAGAAATGGGCTCAACTGACCAGAAGTTGACCTTAGAGGAGAGTAGGACTGGAACAATAAATCTGAATGTATATATACTGGGTTCAACAAAGCAGGGCATAGGGAGTAAAAACTTATGTCTCTGTAGATACCCTGAATCCTGTTAGCCATCAGTGACCTCATGCTTGTAGTTCAGCCAGTAACTTCAAAGAACTGCCTTACCCCTAGCCCCCTCATCCAATCCCAAGCTGCATGTAAACTTTTCCTATATAAATCCCTTAAAGTGAGTGCTCAGGGCTGTTCTCCTTCACCCACTGTGTCGGATGTTGGATGGCGGACCAAGCTTGCCTGTTTTGTTTTTAAAAACCTCTGTGTGCTTGCATCAGATATTGGTTCTGTGGTGGTCTTGCTTGGGGGACTTGCAACCTGGGCACAACAATGAGGAGTTGGGGGAGTGTCTACAAGTTGGGAGAACTCTGAAGAGAGCTGATGGTAATGGTTGGACATATATGTCCATACATATAATAGACTGGACTAGAACTCAGTATGTAGTCCAAGATGGCCTTGAAATTTTGTTAGTTTTATATTATTCTGGGTGTGGGATGTGTGTGACCCAGTATGAGTGTGGAGGTCTGAGGACTTGGGGGAGTCGGTTGGTTCTCTGATTCCACCATGTGGATCCTGGGAACACTGAACTTAAGTCAGCAGCCTCGGTGATGAACACCTTTACCTGACAAGCCATGTTTCTGGCCCACTATGAACACACACACACACACACACACACACACACACACACACACACACACACAGCTTGCATGTGGACCTCATGATTGCTTGGTGTCCATGAGATCTGAAGAGGGAGTTGGATCCCCTAGAACTGGAGTTAAATGAGTGTGAGCCTCCATGTAGGTGCTGGGAACTGAACCTGGGTCCTCTGCTAGAGCAGTCAATGTGCTTAACCACTTAGCCTTCTCTCTAGTCCCTCAATATGAATGTTTTTCCCTCTCTGTAGCCTTGGCTGTCCTGTAATTTATGATGTAGACTAGGCTAGCCTGGAACTCAGAGATCTGCCCGACTCTGCCTCATGAGTATTGGGATTAAAGGCATGCACCATCACTGCCCAGCTGAATATGAATTTTTTTATGGCACTGAAGGGTTCCTTTTACAAGTAGGTGAGAGTTTATCTGTGTATTTATCACAATTGAAATAACTGTGTGCAGGGTCTTGCTATGTAGCATGGCCTAGCATCAACTTCCTGTTCCTGCTAACATCACATCTTGAATGTTGGGATGACCAGACTTCACCTCTACCATCAGACTCACTCTCAGGGACTACATGGGTGTGTGGTAAAGCAAACATTGCACCAGACAGAGTTGACACTCATGAGATCATGTGAGACCCCCCTGTAGTGGATATCTGTTCTATCTATGACCTTGAAGCTCTGCCCCTAGAGATGTAGCAGGTAACTGTCCTACCTACTTATGACTTTGAAGTACCTGCCCTTGGGGCGTGGTCCTGGGGGCTACCCTTAAGACCTGAGACCACACTGCTCCTCTTTTCTCCACTGTGGGCTTAGATGCTGGGATGGATTCGGGCAGCCTGGGACTCTACCTCGGCATTCCAGGACCCTACAATATATCTCCTGTATTGTAGTGAGTCTTCCTTCTTAATAAATTTCTTTACCTTTTAAGCAGACTCCGTGGATTTCTCATAATACCCCCCACTTGTTCTACAAGGTCTGAACATCCACCCTATTGTCCCAAGCTCCAGGGTAAGGACAGGAGCTTGCCAAGTCTTATAGCATAGCATGAGCCTGAGGGCCCCACAGAACCTCCACCCAGCATGATGACCATGGGCCAGGGAGACACCACTGTCTGACAGGGGTGTTCTGCTGTTAATGGGTCATGAATTCCCAACACTGAAGATTGACAAGTCCTTATAGTCCTTACAGCACGGTACTGTGAGTCAGGGTCAGGCTCTGGCAGCCTGTGGCTGTGGTGTGAGGTTTTGGTGTCAGCAGCTGCAGGTCACCAGAAGTTCGCTGTCACACATTCTATAGAGAATCTTCGGACCACTTCAGGGCACCTGCTCTCTTGGGAAGCCTGGGAAAACTCAGCCTCACATCCAGGAAGTAAACAAAGCAGCACCAGCCTTGGCCACTAGCCTCTCCTGGATATATTAAGGATAGCCATAGCCAGGGCAGTCCATGAGGTGAGGACACATAGAGGGAGCTCTGGAAAGCAGCTCCTGAGTGGATGAGGAGTGTCACCTGGGGTCAGGGGCAGGGTGGGTAGGGCTGTCTTGGAGACATGCCCGGGTGGTACAGCGAAAGCAAGGACCAGGAAGCAAGGAGGGTGGCCTGGTGGGGGCAGAGCTGGACAGCCTGAGAGGCAGCCAGCTGGTGCGGTGGTCATGGAATTGGTGGGTTTTGTTTGTTTGTTTGATTTTTGAGACAGGGTCTCACTGTGCAGCTCTAGTTGACCTAGATCTGGCTACATAGACCAGGCAAGCCTCCACCTCACAGAGATCTGCATGCCTCTGCCTTCCCAGTACTGAGGCATGCACCACTACTCGCCAGGCTAAACATCACAATTTTTAAAAAGAAATTTGTTACAATTTAAGTTGTTTTGTATGTTGGTGTGTGAACCACAGTGCATGAGACTCAGTTCCCTCCTTCCATCGTGTGGGGCCTGGGGAATCAAACTCAGGTTGTCATGCCTTTAATCAGTATGCCACCCACAACTCCCAAACTAATTTGTATACACACAACCGAAGTGTAGAAAGGAGATTTGTCTATTGGATGTGAGAAGATAATTGGGAAGAATATTCTAGAAAGCATTCCCAGGTTGGGGAAGCTGCCATCTCTTTGGGCAGTTTCTGCTCCTCTGGGGAAGTGTTGTGGAATAATCTTTTTGTGCACTAGCCCATGGAGAGCTCCCTGCTCAAGTCTGTGCTCATGCAGAGGTCCCACTTGTGCTGCTTGCTAGTGGGATACAGCATGGGGTGGGGGTGCTAGAGGTGTAGTGTAAACTTAGGAAGCAGGAGACCACCCCACTCCCCAGGGAGCAGAAAGGGCAATCACCAGCCCTGCTGGGAGAAGCTTCCAGAAATGGCAGTTAGGGGAATGAGGTGTCACTTATGCTAGGCTCTGGGTGGGCCTCCAGCACCATCTCCCTGACCTTGAGCCTGCAAGTCCTATCCCCAGGCCTGGTCCCTGCAGGAATCTGAAAAAATTCTGGAGCTGGCAGGTGAGGCCAAGAGCTTGTGGAAGTGGCTCATGGGAGTGGAGAGAACACTGCAGGATACTGTGCTGGGCGAGCAGATGCCATACCCGTGACCGCTGGGAGCCCTTAGCATTTGAGCTCTGCACCCGGAGCCCATGAGCCCTGTACTGTGATTCCCCACAGCCTGACCACAGGAATTCACACACACTCACACACACACACACACACACACACACACACACACACACACACACTCACACCAGGTGTTGCTGAGTCACCACCTGGACTTTGAGAATGGCAAGGCCGCTGACTGGAGATGTAATTGTGTCAGCTGGAGGGGACAGGGGGCTGGTTCAGGACTGGCTGATGGGTGAGAAGGAGGAGGACATGGTGCTCCTCAAGACTGCAAAACTGCGCATGTACAAGGCTGCTGATGACTAGCTACCCCAGACAGTACAGCTGCCACCCTGCCTCATCCTTAGTATCTGTTGAAGGACTCAGTACATGAACAACCCCCGCCCCCATCCCACTCATCCTGACCTCCAAGAGGGTTTTTGCCACTTTGAGCCTAGGGTCGCACCTTGACCTAAAGCAAGCAGGAGCTGTATATAGCTCTTGGCAGTGCAGACCAGACCCTGGGCGACTGCAGGGACTGCCTCCTCAAGGGGCAATAAAAGGACGCACACGTATTTATTCCTTCTGGAGCTCCTAGTGGTCCTGACTTCCGCAGCAGCAGCTGCCCTGGCTCCTCAAGGGTGAGACCTCCCCATGAGCCTGCTAACTGCCTACCATCCCGCAGCTGCCCTCCACAGGGGGCAACATCGCTGTGCCATATCAAAGGTTCCTGAGAGGTTTTGTCTTCCAAGGTTCCTGAGCCTCCTTTTCTTTTGCCCTGGCCTGGGCACTGGGGAGCAGTTGTGCCTGCTCAGGTTCTGCTCCGTGCATCTCAAAGGATCCACAGACGCTTTGGTCAAATCCTAATTTCCTGAGAAGGGCATTTGCACGTGGGGACCCTGAGCCACCCAGGACCCTCTGGACCTCCCTTCCCCAGCAAGGAGCGTGGGCACCTTCACATGCTTCTGAGGCCCTCCTCCTTAACGTCTTTGAGGAATTTCTCAACAACCTCTCTTTGAAGCTGATTTTGAATTTTTTTCTTTTTCTATTTATTTGCACATTAAAGTTAAATATTGATGCCAAACCTCAGGGTCCACCTGACATTTCCTACAAGAGTCCCGGCCAGGTCTCTCTCAGGGCTGAGTTTCAAGTGACTTCAGCAGCCCTCTCCAGAATCTTTCCCGGTAGGTGGGTTTTTCTGTTCCTCCTGCCAGCTCCCAAATCATGACAAGGAAACTTAATTATGAAAGTTCAGCCCATAGCTTAGGCTTGTCCCGCTAGCTCCTATAACTTAAATTAACCCTTTTCTGTTCCTCTTCGTGTTGTCACATGACTCATGACACCCACCTGTCCTCCTGTATGTTTTGCTCCCTCTCTGTCTCACTGTGGACTCCGCCTTTCTTCTTCTCAGTGACCTCTGTCCCACCTATACCTCCTGCCTACCTAATGGCCATTTGGCTTTTTATTAAACCAATAAGAAGGCGCCTTGGAAAAGACACATCTTCACCAGTGTCTCCAGGGCTTAACTCTTTCCTCATAAGTCAGATCCCCAGCACTGCTGTCCCTTGTTTGTTTTATTCCAAGTTAATTATATTCATGTTTATATTTATTTGTTTAACTTTATTATTTATTTATTTATTGTTATCTATCTATCTATCCATCTATCTATCATCTATCTATTATGCTTGCCCACTCCAAGAAAGTCAGTGCCTCTGGCCTCTCTGGGCACCTGCACTCATGTGAGCAATCCCACACACATACATGTGCACAATTAAAAATAATAAAAATTAAAATGATCAGTTAAAGTGGCATTTAAAAAGTAAATTAAAGCAGAGGAAAACAGGGCTGGGGATGTTCTGAGTCTCCCAGGGGTGTGGGGTCAGGAACTGAGTTGGTCTAGGCTGTCCCGTGCACTGGCTTCTGTCCTCAGCACTGCATAAACTGTGGTGGTTGCCACAGCACACAGACAGAACAAAGTCATTCCTGGTGGTTGTTGGAGGGTGGATATAGGAAGAGAAGAAGCCTGGATGCTGATCGTAGATCTATCTCTTTCATTCTCTTTTCTTCCTTTTTTAGGGTTTCTCTGTGTAGCTCTGTCTGTCCTAGAATTCACTCTGTAGCCCAGACTACAACTCTCAGCCTTAGCCTCTACAATGCTGAGAACATAGGTCTGAGTGATCACTGGTGGCTAAACTCGGGAATCAGTTGCTGCTCTGCCTTAGGGTCTCTGTGACCTTATGTTTTTCTGGTTTTTTTTCCTGTCTTTAAATCCATATCTCTTTTCTCTCTTTTTTCCCCCTCACTCCAGATTGCTGTGGGATGTTCTGTATGGCAAATGTGTTGCTGATTGGTCAATAAATAAAACACTGATTGGCCAGTGGCTAGGCAGGAAGTATAGGCAGGACAAGGAGGAGAATAAAGCTGGGAAGTGGAAGGCTGAGTCAGAGAGACACTGCCAGCCGCCACAATGACAAACAGCATGTGAAGATGCCGGTAAGCCACGAGCTATGTGGCAAGGTATAGATTTATAGAAATGGATTAATTTAAGCCATAAGAACAGTTAGCAAGAAGCCTGCCACGGCCATACAGTTTGTAACCAATATAAGTCTCTGTGTTTACTTGGTCGGGTCTGAGTGGGTCTGGGTGGGACTGGCGGGTGAGAGAGATTTGTCCTGACTGTGGGCCAGGCAGGAAAACTTTAGCTACACCAGATAGGAAGTTAAACCTTTCTGGTGTTTTTCTTTTAATGTAGAGTGTACTGTCTCAGTCAGGAAAGTCTCTTCACAATTCTGCACAAGCAAATTGTTTTTAAATCCTAGCCCTCTAGAGGCTAGGAAATACAGAGAAAAAAAAAAGGACCTTGAAAAGTATGTCACATGGTTGCTTTCCTCTTGTTGAAGTCAACAGCTATGCTGTGGGCTAACCACTAAAAAGTTTTTAACTGTGACCCCACACCACACACACACACACACACACACACACACACACACACACACACACACACACACAAACACCCAGAGACACAAAATTACATTTTGAAATTAAACTAAATGTACAATAATATAAGAGAACAAGAAATTAAAAACAGACATACAGTCGGGCGGCAGTGGCTCACACCTTTAAGTCCAGCACTCAGGAGGCAGATCCAGGAGGATCTCTGTGAGTTTGAGGCCAGCCTGGTCTACAGAGCCAGATCCAGGATAGGCATCAAAACTACATGGAGAAACCCTATTTTGAAAAACAAACAAACAAACAAACAACAACAACAAAAATACCCAGACATACGGAAAACCTTCCTGGAGTTAAAAAAATAAATAAATAAAAGGAAAACAGGTGTTATGGTGCGTGCCTTTAATCCCGTCACTCAGGAGATAGAGGCAGCTGGAAAACTGTGAATTGGAGGCAGATCTGATCTACGTAGTCATTTCCCAGGCTATGAAATGAGGACCTCCACCCCCACACTCACACACTCTGTTCCAACTAAGTCATTGAATAGAATAAACAAATAAATATAATTAACTTGAAGTAGAACAAATAAACAAATGAACAGAGAAACAAAGGAAGGCTGGGGGCCTGGCTCATGGTGGGAGGAGAGAGCCAAAGTCCTGGGCTCCATCCTCTGGACTGCCGGCAGGTCTGTAACCCCAAAATTCAACTCAGGCACTGGGAATAAGCCAATGGGGTGGGAAGAGGCTGCTCTCCAGAGTTGGCCAGCCCCTTCCAGGTTTCTGAGGGAATGCCATACTCTGTGTGTCTTTTAGGTGCTCTAGCTAGCATGCTCTTAGACTCCAGGTGTGTGTCCCTGCCTTGCTGAATCCTCCTCTTTGCTCTGTCCTCTGGTGGGGACATACAAATGCAAAATGGTCGCTCAATTCTGAGCCTCTGTTCTCAGGAATGTGCAATAGGCACTCTGTCTGCCCTAACCATCTCCCCTCTCTCCAGGTTGGTGCTTCATTTTTTTTCGATCTTGATTTTATGACTTGTTTTGAGTGTGACTACTTGCCTGCCTGCCTGTCTGCCTGTCAGTGAAGTGAACCATGTGCATGTCTGCCTGGTGCCCCCAGAAGGCAGAAGAGGGGTTTGGGTCCCCTCTAACTAGAGTCACAGGTGTTTGTCAGCTGCCATGTGGGTGCTGGAATTTGTACACATAGCAGCTGGTGCTCTTCACAGCTGAGATGTGCTGTGGGATGGTCTGTATGTCAAGTGTGTTGCTGATTGGTCAATAAATAAATCACTGATTGGCCAGTGGCTTGGTAGGAAGTATAGGCGGGACAAGGAGGAGAACAAAGCTGGGAAGTGGAAGGCTGAGTCAGAGAGACACTGCCAGCCGCCAAGATGACAAACAGCATGTGAAGATGCTGGTAAGCCACGAGCCACATGGCAAGGTATAGATTTATAGAAATGGATTAATTTAAGCTGTAAGAACAGTTAGCAAGAAGCCTGCCACGGCCATACAGTTTGTAACCAATTTAAGTCTCTGTGTTTACTTGGTTGGGTCTGAGTGGCTGTGGGACTGGCGGGTGAGAGAGATTTGTCCTGACTGTGGGCCAGGCAGGAAAACTCTAGCTACAAAGATGTCTCTTAAGCTACTGTTTTATTTTATTATTATTTATATTTTGTGTAGCCCTGGCTGTCCTGGAACAACTCTCAGAGATCAAAGTTGGCCTATTTTACACAGCCAGTTCAAGGGCAGCCTGGGTTATGTAAAGAGATCCTGTTTTAAAAATAAATATATAAATAATAAATAAATAAAGCAAATAAATATAAACATAAATACACTTCCCTTGGAACAAACAAATACAAAGACAAGGGAGGCAGTGCTGGGGATCTGGCTCATGAGGGGAGAGGAAGCTGTGGCCTAAGTGCTTCAGATATTTAAAATTTATGAAGTTGTTTCACTGGCTTACACACAGGGATTGGTAGATTTTTCTGTAGGGTTCTATGGGTCTTTGTCACATCATCTTTGGAGACTCTGAGTTGTTGGTTTCAGGATCGTTTACAGAAGTTAAAACAAGTCCTTGGAGCATACAAAACAGTGGGCAAGACAGAACATGGCCTGTGGAAAAGTGTGTTGAGCTTTTTGTTATAATCTCCTCTTTAGATAGGTGCTACATTGATGCAAGATATTTAGTATTTATACATCATTTTAAAATTCATTAATTTTTTTCCGTGTTTGTGCATGTGTATAACCTTGGCTGCCTCTGGAATTCAGCTTTTGTGTGCTCTCAGGAAACACTTCCCAGAAGATTTCATCTCAGTGATTTTGGTCTTTTCTTAGTCACTGCTGATTTCTCAGCTTTACCTGACCAGCATCAAGTATCCCAAGAAAGCAAAGGTTTCCCTTTAGTAGTTAAGGTATCTTTTTAAATCACAGCTGATTCTTCACTCCATCTAACCAGAACCACAGAATCTTAATCCAAAATATCAAATGGCCTTGATAGAGTCTTTAAACTGCCCCTGAAACTTCACAAGCCATCCATCCATCTTCTACATTGCCCTCAACATTCCTATCTTCCAAGTTCCTACCGAACAGCTCACCAAGCATTGAACATTCAATGGCTTTTCTTGCACAAAGTTGCAAAGTCCTTCCATAAAAACTCATCAAAACAACATGGTCAGGTCTGTAACAGCAATACCCCTGCTCTTGGTACCAATTTTCTTAGTTAGGGTTTCTATTGCTATGATGAAACACCATGACCTAAAACAAGTTGGGAAGGAATGGGTTAATTTGGCTTATACTTCCATATCATTACTCATCTAAAGGAGTCAGGACAGGAACTCAAACAGGGGAGGAACCTGGAGGCAGCAGCTGATGTAGAGGCCATGAAGGGGTGCTGCTTACTGGCTTGCTCTTCCTGGCTTGCTCAGCCTGCTTTCTTTATACAACCCAGGACCACCAGACCAGGGAAGGTACCATGTACAGTGTGATGGAGCCCCTCCCATCACTAACTAATTAAAAAATTACCTTACATGCTTGCCTACAACCAGATATTATGGAGGCAGTTTTTAAATTGAGGTTCCTTCCTCTCAGATGCCTAGATAGTGTCAAGTTAACATAAAACTGTCCAGCACAGACAGGGTCTCATTATGTCAACTTGGTTGGCCTGAACTTTGCTGTGTAGATCATGCTATCCTTGAACTCAGAGAAATCTGCCTGACTCTGCCTCCCAAGGTGCTTGCCAATAGCCATCCAAAATGGTTGCTAAATAGCATCTCATGGTTTTGATTTGTATTTCTCTAATGATCTCTTTAAGTGCTTACTGGCTACTTGTCTGCTTTGGAGATTATCTGAAGTTCTTTGCCTGTTTTGGATGGGATCATCTATTGCTGAGTTGTGTATGTCCACCATTTAAAAGATGCACTGTAATAACCAGATCATGTTTCTGTCTTCACAGGATTCCTACAGGAAATAAATAATAATTGGTAGAGAAACCTGTCTCTTGGATATTCTTAATTCAGCAGGTCAAGAGCAGTACAGTGAAATGAGGGAACAATTGAGGATTAGGCAAGTTTTTCTCCTTGTATTTGTCATAAATAATATTAAATAATTTGTAGTTATTCACCATTACAGTTAGGTTTTAGTTGAATATGGAAGTTGGCATTGAGAATTAATGGTAAGCTGGGCAGTGGTGGTACATACCTTTAATCGTAGCATTCAAGAGGCGGAGGCACGTGGAACTCTGAGTGAGTTCAAGGCCAGCCTGGTCTATAGAGTAAGTTCCAAGACAGCCAGGGCCACACAGAGAAACCCTATCTCCAAAACCAGAAGAAAAAAAAAGAGAGAGAGAGAAGTAATGATAGCTTTCATTTATTGATTCTTTGCTAATTGTTAGGCCTGTTTGATCTACTTAAATATTTGTGTCAAGTCTGCAGAATTCCGGTCTTACAGATGCAGCTCTTAGGGTTGCAGCAGTTGTATAACTTGTCCCAGTTTGTACAGAGAGCAGTGGTGCTGGCTGAGAACAGGCCTTTCTGATGTACTCTTACTTACACTATGCTAGAGAAGTAAGACTTTTAACATTTTAGATACATAAAGATGTCAACCAGAAACAAAAACATGAGAAGATGCTTTGAGATGGTGCCATTAAAATGGTCTTTTTTTTTTAAATCACATTTTATTATAGAATTTTATGGGTTGCAGAAGTAGTAGCCTTGTGTATTTTTTGTTTGTTTGTTGTTTTTTAGACATCTTAGATGTTGTAAAAAGGTTGAAGAATTAGAGTAATTACTAGTTCTTATTGTAAGAATCTTAAAAATGTACATAAGATTACTTAATCATCACATGAAATGTATTTTATATTCTTCCCTTGAGGGTTTACAGTATTCATTACACTGCATATTAGGCAATTATCCCCATTCATGGCTGTGCCCTGTAACTGTGTACTAGCGGAATTAGTTTAAAGTAGTTGCCTGGTGATAGAAGGGCAGGAAGGAGAGACTGGTCCATATGGTGAGGAGACCTGCATAGACCTGTGCTACCCAGTTGTAGTGGATGGTTGTTTGAGCCATGCCCTGAAGCATCGCCCCTAGTGAGGTAGCATGTAACTGTTAAATCTGCCTATGACCTTGAGGTACATGCCCCTAGGGCATGGCTGCTGGGGGCCCCTTAAGATCTAGGATGCTCTACAGGCTCTCTCTTCACTACCTCATGGTTTTCGATGTTGAGACCTTGGACTAGGCAGATCAGTGTGGGACATAGCTCAATTTTCCTGGGACCCTACGATAAATCTCCCATGGTTGTGAGTTAACCCCCAAAGAAATTCCTTTGCTCATTAAATATACTCTGTGGATTAACCCAGTCTTTGTGATCTTCCTATCCCTAGTCTGAGTGGCTGGGCTGCCAAGGTCAGAGTGGCCTGGCCAGGTAGCCCTTCAGGCCTTCCTTTCCTCTGATCCAACCTTGGTCTGTGTCATCTCTGGTGGTCCCAGCCTAGCTCTGGCTACCCAAGACCCATTGCTGTACATATTTCAGACTTTTAAAATTTCTTGTGAAGATGATATAGTATTTTTCGTAACTGTGTCTGTGTTTATGTGTGAGGAACTGCAGGCTTGCTATGCATGTGCATGGAAAGCTGATTCCTATAGACCGGTAGCCTGCTCCTTTCTCTATGCCCCTGCCTGAGGAAGCTCCCTGGGAATCCAGCTTCTGAGAGGCACATGTCCCTCCCCGCCCCCTTCACCCTACACTTGTTTCAGCTCTTTGAAATAGTTTTTGTGAAGCTGAAAGTGCAATTCAGTAATAAAATGTGTCAACTTTGTGAACAACAGCCTAGGCTCTGCACCACATGTGCAAGGGAGAAGCTTTTGGGTCCTGGCTCTGCTGGGCTGGGGCTGGGTGACTCACCACGTCCATTCTTCAGCCTCAAATGTCTTTCTGTTCTTCATCTGTATGTTAATAGAAGTAGGGGCGTTAACTGAGCAACATCTGGTCCTGTATGTAAACAGGACAAAGTCCTCACCATCAGGACTGACATTCTAGTGATCCCAACAGTCACACAGTTACTAGACAAATGTTTACCGAGCCCTGCCACATGCAGAAGTCCTGCCTTTTCGAGGCTTGCAGACTAGTGAAGAAGACAGACACAGAAGTGCAGTGCTCATGGCTTAAGGATTCCACGAGAAAGCCACTGTCTTCTGGTAAGACATGAAAGATTTGGAGTGGGCAAAAGTGGCCAGATTTGAGATGACATTATTAGGACAGGTCTCAGAGTTTCACATGAATTAGATATGGCTTTAGAGAGCAGATGACATGTGGGGTGGAGAGGTGGCTCAGAGGTTGAGTGCTTGTTGTACAATCTGAGGACCAGAATTTAGACGCCAGTACACACTTAATAAGCTGACTGTCCCCCAAATACCCAGAATTCCAGTTCTAAGGGATGTGATATCTCCACTGGCCTCTGTCCATGCACAAGTATGTTTACCCTCACACATGTACATATATATTCAAATTCAATCTTTTTAAATGACACAGAAGCTCGGCATAATGGCCTACATTTTTAATCCCAGAACCTGAGAGGCAGAATCAGGTGAGTTTCTGTTAGTTTAAGGCCTACTTGGTCTACATAGATAGCTCCAGGTCAGCCAGGATTATACAAAGAAATCCTGTCTTAAAAAAATGAAAAAAGATGAGACAGAGGTAGCAGATTTGTGAATAGTGACATATCATAAATAAAATGCAAGCACTGTGCTCTGCGTGGTGGCACACGCCATCCATTCCAGCACTCAGGAGGCAGAAGCAGGTAAAATCTCTACGTTTAAGGACAGACTACATAGAGAGTTCCAGACCAGTTTTGACTATATAGTGAGACACAACAAAGCATTGGTTGAGGCCCCACAAGTCAAGAGGATGTGTGGGCTCCCATCAGGAGCCAGGGGAGCCAGGGTTTGAAGGGTGAGGAAGAAGTAACTTATGAGGGACCTCAGGTCCCTCTTTGGCTGATGGGATGATAGTGTGTCTGGCACTGAGTGTCCTCTCATGCATAGAAGCCAGATTGTTTGGAGGTGAGAGACATGAACTTGGCCCTGGTCAGGGAGCATGTGGTCCTTAGGGCTCCTAAAAATCTCTCTAGCTTCTGAGAGAATATTGTAGAAGGGAGCTCTGAGATTCTGGTAGAATCTCAGAGACCAGTAAGCCATGATTTTGTTACTGCTGAGGACTTATGTGTGTATAGCCTGGGTCACTGTAGACCATATAACATTGCCCACTACTCCCCAAATCCGTATGCCACAGCCTTCCTCTTAGAAAAATGGGAGTATGATAGTACCTCTCACACCATTGGGTCAAGATTGGATGGGGGTGACCCCACAATTCCTCCAGGGCAGGGAGGAATTGCTGTTAAGTTCTACTGCTACAGTTGGAGGTGGGAGGGAGCTCAAACTGGATATTTTCTGAGCAGGCGTGACTGTCCCTGGTGGCCACCTGATGGGACCTGAAATCCATCCCCAACCCCCATGGCTCTTGCTCAGTGTCAGTCACTTCTGACTCCTGCAGGACAGCTTTGCCTCGTGTCCTCCCACCTTTCTCTACTTGCCAAAGGGCTTATTCACTCCTTCCACACCACTGAACGACAGGGAAGAATGAACTACAGTAGAAGAGTAATTTTAAAAAATGTCAAAATCAACAGAATGACAAGAATTAGTACAATTCTTTTGCATATTGATGTTTTAGAGTCCCTGATAGATAGAGCTAGCAGATTGGATTTAAAAGCTCTATCACCCTACTTTCCCTGCTTGTACACCACTCACACCTCCCACGGTATGTCGTGATACAATGCAGATATGAAGATGAAGATGAGTATGCAGTCACTTAACATTGGTACCCTACTGTCTACTCAGCCTGTTTAACCATCCTTTAAGATAACAGTGCAATGATGGACCTCACTTGCCTTGGATTTTCCATTGAAGCAGCTTTTCCATCCTATGCTACTGTGTAGCTACAATCTTAAGTTATGTACTCTTCTATGCTCTTGACCCAGATAATGCCTGTGCATCATTTGCCAAAAACAGTAAATACAGAGTTTAAAAGCAGCCTTCTAAAATCCACTAGGAAGTTTGAATGTAACATTTCTGGATGATGGATGATAAAAATGAGTTATATTCTGGTTCATCTGGATCAGTTGGCACCAGTGACTCAACCCCTTGTAAAACTCTGTTGGAGATTTCTGAAAAATACCCCATTCCTTCTCTTTGTGATACTTTCTGTGCAGTTTAATAACTGCAGAATGAGAGGTCCTTTGTGAGGAAGATGGAAGACACATGAAACATGAGATAAACAATTTAAATTTGGACTTCTCTTGGTTAAATGACTCTAAGGAGAAGTAGCTTTATTTCTTTCCTTAAAGTGGCACTGATGCATTATTGGTGACTCAGAATTAATCACTAATGCATTTAGTCCACATAACTCTGCTGTGGGATGTTCTGTATGACAAATGTGTTGCTCTGATTGGTCAATAAATAAATCACTAATTGGCCAGTGGCTAGGCAGGAAGTATAGGCAGGACAAGGAGGAGAATAAAGCTGGGAAGTGGAAGGCTGAGTCAGAGAGACACTGCCAGCCGCCACGATGACAAACAGCATGTGAAGATGCCGGTAAGCCACGAGCCATGTGGCAAGGTATAGATTAATAGAAATGGATTAATGTAAGCTGTAAGAACAGTTAGCAAGAAGCCTGCCACAGCCATACAGTTTGTAACCAATATAAGTCTCTGTGTTTACTTGGTCGGGTCTGAGTGGCTGTGGGACTGGCAGGTGAGAGAGATTTGTCCTGACTGTGGGCCAGGCAGGAACACTCTAGCTACATAACTCTGCTTTTCTGGGTATGTTCAGAGATCCAACTTTAGGCAGAGATACCCAGAGCCAGTTTTTTCACCTCTCACTCCACACTTTTAGACACCCCTCCAACTAGGACTGGCCCCAGGAACAAGACCACATGGAGCCAGACACACTTGAGAGGCTCCCAGAGTCAGTTCCTTTTCCCATGGGAATTATTCTTCTGACATAAGGTTAGTAGTACCTAGTTATATATAAAGATCTAAAGATAAACTGAACAGCAAACAAAACAACCTAATTTAAAAAGAGGGCATATAAGCCAGCAGACGGTGGCACACACCTTTCATCCCAACACTCGAGAGGCAGAGGCAGGTAGATCTCTGAGTTCGAGGCCAGCCTGGTCTACAGAGCTAGTTCCAGGACATCTAGGGCTGTTACACAGAGAAATCCTGTCTCAAAACAACAACAACAACAAAAAGGGGGCATATATCTAAACAAAGAGCTCTCAAATGATGAAATACATATGGCCGAGAAACAATTAAAACATCCTTGACCACCAGGGAAATGAAATTGGAAACTACTTTGAGTAGAATGACCCATCCAGAATGGCCAAGATCAATGAAAGAAATGACAGCACATGCTGCTGAGGATGTCGGGAAAGAAGAACACTTCTTCATTGCTGGTGGGAGTTCAAACTAGTCCAGACACTGTTGAAATCAGTGTGGAGGTTTCTCAAGGCTGAAAATAGATATACTTCAAGATACAGCTCTAGCACTCTCAGACATATACACAGAGGACTCTATCTCTTACTACATAAATACTAGCACATCAATATTCATTGCTGCTCTCTTCATAATAGTCAGAAATTGGAAACAGTTTAGATGTCTATCAAGAGAGGAATGGATAATGGAAATGGGGTACATTTACAAAATGGAATATTATTCAACTGTTTACAAAAAGTGAAATTATAAAATTTGCTGGTAAATGATGGAGTTGGAAACAATCATTCTGAGTGAGGTAAACAAGACCCAGACAAATAATGCATTTTTTCCTCTTTATACATAGATGCTATCTTCTAAACCTTTAGGATAGCCACAGAGGTCAGGTATCTACTAAAGGGCCAGTGGGGAGGCAGCTCGGCCAAGAAGACAAAGTTGAATGAAGTGTTACAAAGGGATAGGAGGAAATTAGATCAGGAGGAGTCCATGGGGAGGTAGGTAGGAGGGCAGAGGAACGGAGGGTATATGGGCAGTATGGGGGTTTGAATAAGAATGACCCCCATAGGCTCAAATATTTGAATACTTAGTCACCAGGGAGTGTCACTATTTGAAATGATTAGGAGGTGTAGCCTTGTTGAAGTAGGTGTAGGCTTGTTGGAAGAACTGTGTCACTGGGAGTGGGCTTTGAGGTTTCAGAAGCCCAAGCCAGGCCCAGTGGCGCTCTCTTCCTGCAGCCTGCTGATATGGATGTAAAACTCTCAGCTCATTCTCCAGTACCATGTCTGACTGCATTCTGCTATGCTTCCTGCCATGATGATAATGGAGACTAAACCTCTGAAAGTGTAATCCAGCCCCAATTAAATGCTTTCCTTTATAAGAGTTGTTATGGTCATAGTGTCTTTTCACAGAAATAGAACATTGTCTAAACCAGGGAGGTTGAAAAGCTATATGGATGCCCGGAACTGTAGAAGTTTTCTGAAACATACACACATATAAAGGTTGTTTAAATGTGATTACTACGTAATAGGGGAGACAACTAGACATCCTATGTTATAAAATAAAACTTCCAGGACTAGAAATGTGTTACATTTTGTTGAGTTGTTGGCTAAGGAGTCACACAGTACAGCCCCCAAATATCACAGGCTATTACTTACGTTGTTGCTCAACCTGACAGTAAGGCCCAATTGCTGAAGATACCATACAGTTAAGTCTCCATGTACTTAAGTCATCAAACATGTAGAAATTGAGCTCAACTAGAGACACCAGTATTACTGACTAGTTAGGGTTTGTCAGAAGGTACCAAGACTACCAACTTCACATTCTCCAGGCCACACAGGACCTGGATTTCCCTGCCCAACATGCATGGGAGGGGTAGGAAATCAGCAGCCTATGCTGCTGACTGTCTGCAGCCTCTTGTGTGCAAATGCTGAGCCCCACTCCCACCCGCAGCTGGCTACTCTAAAATCAGAGACTGGGTCTGGATACTTGCGTAATGGTTAAAAACTAGCTCCATTTCAAACTGAGTTTCAAACTAAGTTACTGTGTAAAAAAGAAAAACCTAGGAGTCAGCAAGACCTTATTCTCAGCCTAAGGATTAACCACAGGATGCCTGGGTTGCAACCATAAGTCATTTCTGTCAGTAGCTGAGTCTTGACAGCAATCTAAAGGGAAGACGGATCTCAGAGGCACCTGGTTCATTTCTCAAAATTGTTCCCGGTTCCCCATATTGTGTAATTGTTATCTTAAAAGATTAACCATCTGCTCATTCTGCTTCTGTAATCTCGCTTCACCTCTGTTTGCTCAGAAAAAAACAAAAACAAAAATAGGATATTGCCTCATGTAGCAAAAATACCCCCAGAGTTGAGACAATTGTGGTTTGTGTCTTTAAAAATTCCCCCCCCTTCTGCTTTTGCAACAGCTCTCAGATTGTCAAAGAAGGCTCTTGTGGCAAAGTTGCTATAAATAAATTTGTATTGTATCAATCTTTTAAATTAAAAGAAGTTTTGTCTGGTGGTCTCTCCTGGTGGTCTCAAACTCTGCAGCACTTGGCTGAGGGTCACACATGGAAGATGGGCACAAGGGCCAACCGTTAGAGGGAGACAGAGCAACACTGCCACAGGGGAGGACAGTGGACTGAAAGGGACACAGAGGAATAGAGACCCCAGGGTGCACAATTCTGTGTGGCAAGGGCTGTTGGGCCCTGGATCCTGGATTCCTAGTTTTGGAGGAGTTTGCAGAGTAACAACTTGTTTATTCTTGTCAGGAAGTCTAGTCCTGTGGGTTGGGAGGACTAAAAGAATACAATGAAACATTCAGTTAAAAGTCTTCCAAAGCCTGCTTAACTAACTACACAAACATACTAGAAAAACTGAGGAGAGGGTTTAAGAGTAAATGGATCCCAAACACCATAATTAAATTTCCCTTAATTTTACCAGTTGTGGTTTAAACAAAAAAAAACTTAGGGAAAATACATTTGCCAGCTAGGAGGGCTCTGTAGCCAGGGAGGGAAAGAGGAGGGAGGGACCACAGAAGGTGGGATGGTCTGGTGCCCTGGGGCAGGTACTTGTGCTCCCCGACCCCCTACTGCTTGCTCAGGTAAACACAGGACTCTCCTCCCACAGACTCCAGAGTGGAACCCTCCCATTGGCCAAGGAGCCAGGCCTTGGGTATATAACATGCTCACACCCGGTACTTGAGAATTCCACTACCATCTCCAGTCATGGGAGCCTTGGCCTGCTTGCCAGTGCTGTGCATAGTGGTTGGGGCCAGAGCTGCCTCCCGGCCTCCTAGCACAGAGCTTGTAAGGGGAGAAGCAGGTATGGACTGACTCAAGATTCCTGGCAGCAGGGTGGGATGTGTTGGGGGTATGGTGGTGGCCACAGAGGCTTTGGGAATGGCAAACAGCCCTTGAGTGAGTAGGAGTTGTTAGGTTGAGTAGCACCATGGGGAACAGCGAGTTTGGTTTAACCCCCAAACCAACAGATTGCGATGTGGTAGTGTATGAGGTGTCTGGGGCCTTGGTGCCACTACCCAAGTGGGAGGCACCCCAGGGAGTGGTTCACAGTGCAGGGAGCCACTGAGTTCCTCAGCCTAAGCATTCAGGAGGGCCATTTGCTGAGTTCCATAATTCCCATTGTTGACCAGAAGTGTCTTTTGTTGGTTTCCAAGGCCTCCAGGACAGTTCTTGCTCAGCTTCAGCCAAAATGAAGGCTAGAGTTTGGGGGTGGGCAGTAGTACCCTGACCAAAGCTTAGTTTCTGTCACCCAGTGTCTCACAAGACAAGGTGACAGCTTCAGGGCCTCCACTCCTCTCTTTGCCTATAGGTGTCTTGAAGGGTGGTCTCTCAGAGGCACATCTCTGTAGACCACACTCTGGGAGGTGAGGGGCAGGTGTCCCAAGAATCCAGCATCAGCTATGCAGCCTGGCTGGCCAGCAAGATCTGATGGGACACTGAATTCCATCAAACTAGGCCCGAGTGTGATGCTTGACCCCCCCCCTTAGGTAAATATGTGTGTACAGGCTCTCCCTAACCTCTGCTCCCCTATGCCTGGCTCCAGCATGGCAATGCGGGCCAATGGGCTGATGGTGCCACACCAAGAATGGTGAGCTGTTGCCCACGGAGCAGGTGTCCCAACAGCCATTCCTTTGAACCTTGGTGTTTGTACCCTGGTGGCTCAGCTCCCTGCTGCCTCCCCCAGCCCCCCACTGCCTGCATCTATGGCAGCTCAGCCTCCCCGGGAGGTCTGAGTAGGGCTGCAGTACCTGCTAGATGAGGCAGCTTGGTTCTCCCAGCTCCCCTAATACTCTTCCTTCCTCAGTAGCTGCGGCTCCTGGAACTTTTTTTCTTTTCTTTTTTTAATTAATGGAAGTGTGCTGGAAGGTTGAGTGTGTGTGTCATTCGGCTGGCATGACAGCAGCTGTCAGGAGGTCAGCAGTCAGCACACTCTGAGCATCAGCTTGCATGGAGGTGCTTCCTCAGGAGCCAAATGGCCATTGATTAGGGACCATATTAATATTAGGCGAAGACATTGCTCCCTGTGTCTAGTGTCAGTGATCTCAGGTAAAAGGGGATGTAGACTCTGTGCTCCAGGCAGTGAAGGTGGACTGGTGGGACATGCACCAGCTCTTTCCCACCCAGGGAGTTGACAGGCCAAAAAATTTAATCCTTTTCCTTAACTAGATGGGCCTTGTAGTGAAAATATAGACATGGCTGGCACTCTGTCTGGGAGCATAAATTACCAAGCAAGAGCTGGCTGGACCTGAGGGCTGTGGGGCAGGGCTAGGCCCCAGCCACACTGGCCACCCCTGGTAGGTAGGGCAAGCTGGGTTTGTGTGCTCAGTAGGGGGAAATAATAGCTACAGTGGTTCAAGAGCTTCCCAATGCTACGACCCTTTAATACATTTCTTCATGTTGTGGTGACCCCAACCATAAAACTATTTTCATTGCTATTTCTTAACTGTAATTTTGCTAGTGTTATGAATTGTAATCTAAAATATCTGTGTTTTGTGATTCTCTGAAGGCTGATGGGGGTGTGAGCCTTCTATTAGCCTGTGATCTGACACTACCTCCTCAGGGTGTACCATATTCTGTGTTGTCTCAAGCCCCATCCTACACTGTCCTTCTCTTGTTACCTGCATGACTCATGACACAAATGCTTTAGGCCCTGTGACCCTAGAATGGGATCACAGGGTTGGATCTGCTGTTGCCTGAGTCCCCCAAAGTCTAGGTGTCTGGGCTGTGCTGGCTCCTGGTAGACAGATCAAATGTCAGCTCAGCTGATTCAGGGCCATTTCCCGTCCCTACTCCATATCTCCAGCAATCTGGCTCTCCATGGGGCTGGCCTAGGGGATGCTGTGTCTTTCCTAGTCACTCTCCTGATCTGGGTACTTGTGTGAATAGCTTGACCTTTTTGTCTTGCCCAGACTAAACCAGAACTAACTGGCTGTTGCCTTAGGGCCACAGTTGCACTGAGGCTACTGACTAGACTGTTGTTGGTCTTCTGTGATGCCTCCGGCATCTTCCAGCCTTCGATGGCCCACATAGGACATGGCAGCAGGATTGGAGAGCTGGCTAGAAGGGCCCTTGCTGTGAGGTCCACCCAGGGACAAGCTGAAAGCTGTGGCTATGTGGGACTTCATGGAGTCCCACATTGGGGACAGTCCCTCTGGCTGTCAGAATCCTGGTGTACTTTGGATCTGTGGGATGACTCTGGGATAGGCACAGCTGGGATTGGTGTGGCCTGAGTGGGCATTGAATCTAGGCTATGCATCCACAGAATGACAAGTGACATTGTAACCAGTCCATCTGTATCTAAGGAAGGAGGTCTGATCAGCAGGACTACCTGCTCCTGTCCTGGGCCCTGAGCCAAACTGCCCCTGTGATGGGCATTGTTGGGTTCTAGCAGGGAGGTCTGGGTGTGATTGCCAGCTGGTGGTGTATCCCTAAGTGTGAGGCCTTTGGGTCTCCTCATAAGCTGGACACCATCTGAGTAGGGGAGAGGTGTATGGCCACCTGTGTCTAACCACCCGGGGGGCTACACTACTCCAGTTTCTTAACCCTCAGGATAGGTGGCTATCTCCACTTGGCTGTGATTCTAGCTCCAATTGGCTCACATGGCCACTCTGATGTCCCCTGGCAAAAGCATGGTCCTCATTTGTGAAATGGGGGCCCCAGGTCCTCAGACACCCCATGAGCTCGTATGGACCCCCCTAGACTGCTGACCTGAGTAATATCCAGACTGCTGTCCTTAATATTTGCCTGTCCTATTTTCCTAACTGGCTGTTGTATCTATTGGGCATATAAGCTGCAAGTCACAGACTGCCTCAGTCCAAGGCCCCCCAACTGGTATACTTCTGCTGCTGGTGGAAGTGTGTACCTACTGTGAATAGAACTCTTGTGGTGTATGCAAGCAAGTGCTGTCCAATCACATTCTTGAATGACCCTGTGTCTTCCCTCTTTTCTTTCTTTCTTTTTTTATTTTTGTGTGTTTGTTTCTTTGTTTTTATTTTTGTTTTTCAAGACAGGGTTTCTCTGTGTACTTCTGGCTGTTCTGGAACTCACTCTGTAGATCAGGCTGGCTTCAGATCCAGAGATTCACGTGCCTCTGCCTCCTGAGTGCTTGGTTTAAAGGTATGCAACACCACCCAGCATTCTTCCCTCTTTTCATTTATTTTTATTTTGTTTATGATACAGTCTCACACTAGCCCAGGCTAGCCGTGAGCTCATGTCAATCCTTCTGACTCAGGCTTCTGAGTGTATGAGTCACCACACTCAGATGTCTGCTTCCTCTCCATCAAACTGTGTTGGAATAAGATGTGGGTTGGGTGCTAAGAAGGCTGTGAAAGGGCTCCCTATCCTTCTCTGAGCTTTGATCCAGAGGCCAGAGAATGACAGCCTGTCTCTCACTTGTTTTTGTGCCTTCCTGTGAGCTAAGGATTGGTTGTACATTTCCAAAGAGTGGAAGGATCAGAGGAAGAAAAATGTGGGACTTTTTTGCTGGTGCTGGGAATGAGCTTAAGGCTTCAGATATTCCAGGCAGGTGATGTACCATAGAACTGCCCCCACCCTTCATGACACTTTGAGATCTTTCAGCTACTGGGAGGGCTGCTGTGCTTCTGTATCATCTTTGGAAGACTGTCGGCAGCAATAAGTTTGCTGCCTTAATCTTAAATGCCCTTTTTTGTCCTGTCCCAGTTATCCTGTGTTTGCATAAGTTGTTTGTGTGAAAATGTGCAGTTGGGTTCTTGAAAGTGCTGGGGATCAGTTCCCCCCTGGTTTTTCCTGTTTGGAAAACAGTGTCCGGCTTGCTTCCAGATACAGAGTAACCGTTCCTTGACCCCTGCTGTTAGAGGGGTATATAAGCTCATGTTTGTGTGAACAAAGAGAGCTTCGCTAATGAACGGAGACTGGGTGTCCTGAGTGCTGTTTAACCTCGGCATCCCTCGCCAGATTTCGTGCTCCAGCTGTGTGGGTCGAGGCAGAAGACAGCTTCCTCCTGCAGGACAGAGCCAGAAGCCTTAGCACAGACCATTGACAGAGCTGAGATGCGGATGTCACTGGACTCTTACTGAAATAGTTTGCCCACTCTTGGTTTGAACGTTGTCTGGCCAGACCCCAAGCCCTAGGAGCATGCCCCTCACTTGCCTGCCACAACCTTTGCTAGTGTGTTTGCAAAGTAAAGTGTAGGCTTTCACATGCTGCTTTGGAGACTCTTTCACAGCTTTCCAATTCATCCACAGAGGTCCCAGAGCCTGAGCCTCTCCAGCAGGAGCAGGTGGCCTTTGGCAGTGGGGACACCGTGGATCTGATCTGCTCTCTGCCTGGAGGAGCCTCCACAGGCTGCACTGTCTGGTCTAAAGATGGCACAAGGCTGGTAGCCTCCCACCGCATCCTGGTGGGGCCCCAGAGGCTACAAGTGCTGAATGCCTCCAGTGAGGATGCGGGGGTCTACATGTGTCATCAGCAGCTCACTCGGGGTATGAGGTGCCGTTTCACTGTGCATGTGACAGGTAAGTGCTTGGTGGCTGAGGCTGTCAAATATGTTGAGCAGCTGCATGGCCAGGGAGGTCAGGGCAGTCCTAGGCAGGGTGGCTGGAATATCTCTGGCTCAAGAGTGTTGTTGGCTGTAGATAGAGAGTAGGAGATACCCCCAAGGTTGTGCTGTCTGAAGGAGTGGTGTTGCAAAGGAAGGATCCCAAAGGCAGGGAACAGTGGGCCCTGAAGGTAGAAAGCAGTGGACTCCAAAAATAGGGAGCAGCAGATCTCTGGATGTGGCAGTGTCACAGGACCACTGCTTGCTTATAACTGTTGCAGATGCTCCAGCCTTAGGAGATGATGAAGATGGGGAGGATGTGGCTGATGACACAGGTGAGATCAGAGCCTAGGCACACTGAGCAGGTCGGGGTCAGGCTGCTTCCTTCCTGTAGGCTGGTTGTTAGAGGACACTGTGACAGGGGGCAGTGCTCCAGGAGCAGTGAGAGGGCAGGGCAGCTCTGCAGGAATTTTGGTATGGACTCTGGTGGGAAGGAGCATCACAAGTGCCAGTAAGCCAGGCAGGGAGCTGAGGTTGCCACTGATGAGTAAGTAGATGCAAGGATTAAGGGGACTAGTGTCTACTTCAGGCCAGCAAGAGGGGAGGAGTACCATGCTGAGGCTTGTGTCATAAAGGGGGCATCACAGATTGGGTGTGAGTAATGAGGGCACATGGATGGCAGTGCCCATATTATGGCCTAGAACTATGGTAGGAGAGAGAGAATGTATGTGTGTACATGAAGGCCATCGTGGGTCCAGATATTGTATGTGGAGTAGGCTATAACTCTGAGATTAGGCTGGTGTTGACTGAATACTCAGACCATCTGGGGCTTTCTGGGGTATAGTGGGACAGGTATTGAGAGGAATCAGAGACAAAATTATTGGGAAAAGAGGGTAATGAATTTATGAGTGTGTGTGGGTGAGGAAAGCAGGTATAAAGGCTTGTATGAGATTTCAGAGTGGAACCCCCATGGAAATGGACTTGGATTCTAGGACTGAAGCCAACAAAGGGTAGTAGTCCTGAGAAGTGGGTTGGCTTCTTGTTTCCCCTTTCCCTTTGGCTACCGGGTTGTTCAGAGCAAAATTTCTAACCCAGTTGCTCTATAGCTCCTGCCCCAACCACATTACCAGTGCCTTTACCCTAAGTTCCTGTTGGTTGTATTTAGTATTTATGCCCCACATAGGCTTAGGTAAGGTGCCAGATGGGTGTCTTTCTTGACCTTGCCTGGCAGTGGGCAGCATTAAGTTACTGAAGTCTCCCAGTGTGGCTGTCTTCTGTCAAGCCCATTGGCCACACTTGGAGCCTGGGAGGGCAGCTCAGAGCTAGGAGAGGCCCCTCACCAGTGTCTGCACACTTTTCTCCTACTTTGTATGGCGGTTCCTCCTCCTAGAGATTCATAGGGCCCTGCGGTTGAGTTGCTGTGGAAGGCCCTGCCCCAGCTTCCCTTCTCTGTTCCGGAAATCTGCTGTCTCCCTCAGCTTCCTCATGAGTCCCAGCAATATGGCATCCTGTTGTTGGTTGTTTTTACTCTACTCTTTGGGGGCCTGCTATCCAGCTCCTAAATAAACACAGAAACTTCATCTTACTTATGATTACCTGGCTTTAGCTTGGCTTATTTCTATCCAGCTTTTCCTAAATTATCCCATTTACCTTCTGCCCCTGGGCTTTTCTCTTTCTCTATTCTGTATACCTTTCTTTACTTCTTATTCCGTGGCTGGCTGTGTAGCTGGGTGGCTGGCCCCTTGCATCCTCCTCTCCTCCCTTTCTTGTTCCTTCTTGATCTTTCTCATTCTATTTATTCTCTGCTTGCCAGCCCCACCTATTTCTCTCTCCTGCCCAGCTATTGGCCATTCAGCTCTTTAGTAGACCAATCGGGTGTTTTAGGCAAAGTAACACAACTTCACAGAGCTAAATGCAACATAAAAGAATGCAGCACATCTCTGCATCATTAAACAAATATTTCACAGTATAAACAAATGTAACACATCTTCAACTAATATTGCACAACAGCGTCTTCCACCCAGCAAAGAGGAAGGAGGGAACTCAGTGCAGGGGAAGCATGAAATGAAGGATCCCTACCAGGCCCTGGGCACTGCAGAGGCTAGCTCAAGTTTGCCACACTGGTGGAATGACCTGACTTGGTTACCTCCCAGGATCTACATCCTACTGGGTTCTACCTCCTGGGTACCTGTACCTGTGGACCTGCTTCAGCGGGAGAGAAGAGGACATGCCCAAGTCTGAGAGTAGGGCAGCTATGGATAAAGTGTTCAGGCAAAGCAAAAGAACCTCAATACAGATGAGGAATAAGGCTAGAGGGTGGGTAGGTAGGACAGCTTTGCAAGGATGCACAATTATGCTATTATGAGCACTTCGTCATCAGGGGCCCCTTACTGGACTCGACCGGACCGTATGGATATGAAACTGCTGGCTGTGCCAGCCACCAGCACTGTACGCTTCCACTGTGCAGCCGCCGGCAACCCCACCCCCTCCATCTCCTGGCTGAAGAATGGCAAGGAATTCCGAGGGGAGCATCGCATAGGGGGCATCAAGGTGGGTCTGGGAAACGGTCACAGATGGGTAGGGCCTGGATACAGAGGGTATAGCCTGTGTCCACTCACCTACTAACTTTACCTGCAGCTTAGGCACCAGCACTGGAGCCTGGTCATGGAGAGTGCGGTGCCTTCTGATAGTGGCAACTACACCTGCGTGGTACAGAACGAGTTTGGCAGCATTCAGCAGACTTACACACTGGATGTGCTGGGTGAGGGTCAGGCTGGGTGATTAAGGCAGGTCTGCCTTGGGCCCTTTGACCCACTGCACCTGACCTAGCTGTGTCTTACAGAGCGCTTCCCACATCGGCCCATCCTGCATGTTGGGCTGCCAGCGAACCAGACAGCCACTCTAGGCAGTGACGTAGAGTTCCGCTGCAAGGTGTATAGTGATGCCCAACCACACATCCAGTGGCTGAAGCATGTTGAGGTGAATGGCAGCAAGATGGGCCCTGATGGCAAGCCCCATGTCACCGTACTCAAGGTGGGCTCTGCTGTTGGCAGGTGGTTGGGTGGATGGGTTATCTGGGAGTGCCTTGGCCCTGGTCCATAAGTCCCTCTTTGGCTGAGGGATACCTTGGGTCTTAGGCCCAGGTGTTGGAGCTTCTGAGAAGGTGCAGATGGGTCCCAGTGCTTATCACCTACTCTGAGCTCCAGGCAGGCTCTGTGTTACTTGTGCCCTGCCATGGGACTTGTTTCCCCGTCTGCTCCGAGGACTGGGCCTGCAGAAGGTGTCTCTTGAGTAACAGTTGTGGTGGCTCAGGGCAGGAGGATGTCTGCTGAGCTAGTACCCTGTGGACCCTAGAAGACAGGCTACCCACTCCCCAGCTGCCTGCACTGAAGCACTGGCCACATTCTGCCTTCACTGCCTCTGTCCTGCCTCCCTCTGCCTGTAGCTTTGTTCCATGGCCGCAGGTTGGGGCCACTTGAGAATTCAGACTTTGCAGCACTGGAAGCCCAAAGAAAAACATTTGTTGAGAGACAAGGAAATCTAGTTGGGGAGAGGAACAGGTGTTGGCAGGAGCTGGAATCCTGGATATTGAGAGAGGCCACTAGAGCCATGTCCAGTGTGATGCCCACTCTGTGTGTGTGTGTGTGTGTGTGTGTGTGTGTGTGTGTAGGGTGGACATGGAGGAGGCCAGTCTGTGAAACCACAGCTATCACTGCCATTATGTCCCTCCCTTCAGGCAGCCTTCCAGGTGTTGCTGCCCGGTCCCCAGCCCATTCTTTGGGATCTCCCTTGTCCTGCCTTGTCCTCATGTTCTTCTGGAGCTGGCTTGGGATGTCCCCACTGTCCTGGATCAGTGAGACTCCGGAGGCAGATGCACAACTCCATCCAGCCAATGTGTCGGAGTGGGATAGGGGCAAGTACCTCTGCCGAGCCATCAATTTCATAGGCATGGCTGAGAAGGCATTTTGGCTGCATGTTCACAGGCCTCAAGCAGGTGATGACTGTTCTGTGCCTACCTGGCTCGCTAAGCTCCAGCTCCAGGGCCCCAGCTGTGTACCTTCCCAATGCCTTGCGCCACCCCTTTCCTGCTTGACCCCACCTGTGGCTCACATTCTACTTGTGACGCCTTGATAGCTCCCAGCCAGCACTGACTGACTTCCTCCTTCAAAGCCCCTCAGGCCTGTGTGTCCTCTTGCATACTCCACTTGCATGCTTAGAAGGTCCTTAGAACCTGCCAGGGGTTGAGCCCCGTGCTGTTTGAGAACAGCGACTTTCTACCGGTCTCTGGCTGACACTGATGCCTCTGGCTTCCTGTCCATACATGTGTCTGCTCATCTTTCCTTCTGCACATCTCCTATTTCTGCTCTAACTCTGCATGTTGCCTCTTTGTGGCACCATGCTCTCCCCACCTGCCTGTTGCTCACCTTGGACAGGGAATTGCCCACCAAGTGAGAGACTGACTTCAGGTTCAGTGGCTTGGTACAGGATACAGAGGGCCCTGAGCCTCCATGACTGTGGCAGGGCTGTGGTGGTGGCAAAGGTGACATTTCCCTTGAAGCCTGACTGCATCATCTCCATGTGGACTGTGCTATGGTACCCAAAGGGAGGTGCTGGTGCTTGCCTATTGCTCTCTGTTCTCTCTTTGTAGACATCAGGCATTAACACTGCTGACAAGGAGCTAGAAGTTCTGTCCTTGCGCAATATCACCTTTGAGGACTCAGGGGAGTACACCTGCCTGGCAGGCAATTATTTCGGGGTTTCCCATCACTCTGCATGGCTGGAGGTGCTGCCAGGTACTTGCTTCTGCTGCTGCTGTGTCTGTCCTCTTGTGCTGGCTCAGAACTAACAAAGCTGCCAGGGACAGCAGGGGATCACTTACAACTTAACTGCAGTCCATCCTGTGGTAATCACCCTGGTCTTGTGCCTGGTATGGGAACATCAACCTGCCCCATCTTGGTCTTGCAAAGGCCTCCCCCTCAATCCTCCAGGTGGGTTTCCACAGTCCTGCCTTGAGGCTCTGGGATCTCCTGGGAGCCTTGTGGGTGTTGTGGGTGCTTCTGGCTCTGCCAGACTTCTCTCCTGACTCTGGCCCCTACTGACTCACAGATGTTTTTGACCACCCAGGTGAGTGGGGGACGTAGGTCACCCAGCTCTGAGTATTCAGGGTCCCTTCCCCACAGGTGCCTGGGGTTCAGGCTGATGAGAAATCCCATAAGGCCTCATGAAGCCCCAACATTCATGTCTTTGCAGCTGAGAGAGAGCCAGCAGAGGGTAACGAGGCCGGCAGTTTATCCGCGGGCACCATCATCTTCTGGGTGGGCTTCTCCCTCTCAATTTTGATGGCGGCAACTGTGACACTCTGCTACCTGCATAGAGCCGCAAGAAAGGGCCTGGGCCCTCCTGCTGTTCACAGGAGTTCTCGATTCACACCTGAGCGACAGGTAACTGAAAATAGATACCAGATTTTGATCTCTCAGTTGTGCTTTGAGCCTCCTAGAGTTCCAGCAGTGCCTGGGGCCTGCCAGGAGACTTTTCTCTGCAGTCAGATGGGCTGATCATTCCCTGTTCTCTTCTCCACATGGAACCCAAGTTACTCTGAAATGCAAAACAATTTTGAGTCTTCAGTAACCACTGTATGAGCATCCCTCTTCTTGGCCCTACATTCTGTCTCACATAGACTTGACCTTGCCACTCCTAGGAGTTATACCACATCAACTCTTTTCCAATGCCCAGCACCCATTGTGTGGCACCAACCTATCCCCAATGATCCAAGCAGGTGACCGTGGAGTCCTACTCCTCCGTGAACTCTGACATACCCCTGGTCCACATCGTCTACCCATTCTCAAGAGAACATACTGTTATGGCTAATAGTTCTGAGCTTGAGCTGCCTGCTGACCCAAAGTGGGAAATATCTAGAACTCGGTTAGTGCTGGTGAGGGACACAATGTACTTGGTGGGGTTCTGTGGTTGGGGGCTAGATGGCTACCAGGCAGAAGCCTGTTGGAGGTAGGATGAAATACTCCTGAGGTAGGGTCCAGGGTGTGATCTCAGGGGTTACTCTGTCTATGGATGCAGTGGCACAGGGCCATGAGGGCTGGGGGTACTGGGCACATACTTACTGCCTCTGCTTCTTTGGCCAGGCTGACACTTGGCAATCCTCTGGGAGAAGGCTGCTTTGGCCAGGTTTTTATGGCAGAGGTTATTGGCCTTAACATGGACAGCACTGCCAAGCCTGTCACCGTGGCTGTGAAAATGCTGAAAAGTAAGAAGGGAGAGAAGTAATACAGGGCATCTGGGGACGATAACGCCATCACCTGACACCCCCGCTCTTAACACAGATGATGCCAATAACCAGGACTTGTTGGCTCTGATGTCTGAGATGGAGATGATGAAAATTATTGGCAAGCACAAGAACATTATCAACCTGCTGGGGGCCTGCACACAGGGCGGTATGTGCAGCAAATGGGTGTACTGTTGGATTGGGGCTCCTGAGTCACACAACATCTCTGAGGTGCCTGTACTTCCAGGGCCACTGTATGTGCTGATGGAGTATGCAGCCAAGGGCAACCTACGGGAGTTCCTGCGGGCACAAAGGCCCCCAGGCATGGACTACTCTGACACCTCCAGACTGGCAGAACAACAGCTTACCTGCAAAGATCTAGTGTCCTGTGCCTATCAGGTGGCCCGGGGCATGGAGTACCTGGCTTCTCAGAAGGTGAACAGAGGTGGGGCACAGGCCAAGTGGGGCCTCTCTGGGTGGAAGAGTGGGTATCAAGCTTGCTTGGGCTAGGGAGATGTCAACTTAGCCTAGGTTCCTTTCATGCCTCTTCAGTGTATTCACAGAGACTTGGCTGCCCGAAACGTGCTGGTGACTGAGGACAATGTGATGAAGATTGCAGACTTTGGCCTGGCTCGTGATGTGCACAACCTGGAATACTACAAGAAGACCACAAATGTGAGCCCCAGTTCAGGGTGGTTGGGGTACAGTGCTCCATGGGACATCTGACAGCCAACACCTTTCCCTCTGTCCAGGGCCGGCTACCTGTGAAATGGATGGCACCAGAGTCCCTGTTTGACCGAGTCTACACCCACCAGAGTGATGTGTATGTGTCCCAACATAGGATGGGGGTAGAGAGTGGGGACAGCAAGACCCAAGTCACACGTATCACGACCTTTAGGGTCCTGGTCCTCTCAGGCTCTATTCTGCCCCCTCCTTTGGGCTGACAGCATAACCCTGGCATTCCTCTCATCCTGGTGCCCCACCTTGCCCATTGTTGACATGTCCTGGTGTAGGACTGTTGCAGTAATGGGCCAGGAGTAATAGGCCCTTTACCCTCACTCCCTTGAAGCTGGTCCTTTGGAGTCCTTCTCTGGGAGATCTTTACACTGGGGGGCTCACCATATCCTGGCATCCCACCGGAAGACCTTTTCAAGCTATTGAAAGAGGGCTACCGAATGGACAAGCCTGCCAACTGCACACACGACCTGTGAGCAAAGCATTCCTTACTCCTCTATCCCGTCCCTGGGAGTGGCTGGATTCCTATCAGGGTCCCTGGGATGAGTAGAGGGCTGGTAGGGAAGGGCAGCAGACCAGGAGACCACAGCCATACTTGGTACAGGTATGTTATCATGCGGGAATGTTGGCATGCAGTGCCTTCACAGAGGCCCACCTTCAAGCTTCTGGTAGAGGATTTGGATGGCATCCTTACTGTGACTTCAACCAATGTGAGTACCACTCAGTCCCGCCCTCTCTGCCTCCTCTGATTCCTGTGCATGTTGTTCCTTCAAGTCCAGTGGCGGGATGAACCCTCAGGTGTACAGCCTGAATACAGATGGCTATGGGATCAAGGAGGTGCATGCTAAGGTACGGTCCTATAGCCTTTTTCACCAACAGGTATACCTGGACCTATCGATGCCTTTTGAGCAGTACTTGCCAGGTGGCGAGGATACCAGTAACCCCAGTTGCTTAGAGATGACTGTTCACCCACGACCTGCTGCCCCCAACCCAACTCAGGAATTGGACACTTCAGATGTGAGGGACAAAGAGTCCCACAGACCAAGTTCCAGCTAATGCTTATGCGGACTCTAGCTCACCCTGCTACTGTTGGTGCATGGTGGACCCCAGCTGGACCAGTGTGAAGGATGAAAAATGATGGGACTTGGTGTGTGTGTGTGTGTGTGTGTGTGTGTGTGTGTGTGTGTGTGTGTACACACATACGCACACGTGCATATGCATCTTTGGCTCCTGGGTGCAGCATCCCCTTGGGACCATGCATTGCTGACTGGCCAGGGCCAGGAACACCAAATGTAGAATATGAGAGGGCCCACCCCATGCAATCCTGTGGTTCTGGCTCCCTTGTTCCCCACTGTCACCTTGCAGGGACCATTGCAGAGAGAGCTGGACTCTTGAGTCCAGGGTGTGCTTTAGTCTTGTACCCAAAGCTGATCCTGCAGGGAAGCTCTGCCCAATGTGGTGATCCTCCCTCCTGCATGATACCTTGTGCCTGGAGTGAGTCACAGCTCCCCATCCCCAGGCTTCCACCTTCCCACCTTGCCCCTCAGAGACTGAAATTATGGATATCTGAAGTTGGGAGTCATTAACTTCTATCAGAAAAGTTTATTCCAGAAAGAAATGTACCCTTATACAGGTAGATGTTGTGTGTGATATATATGCACATAGGTCTATACCTATGTGGAGGAGGGCAAAACTGAGGCTCGGGAGCAGTATACCCCTTGGGGCTCATCAGTGAAATGGCAAGAGTGTGTTGAGAAGCAAGGGGCTTTTCTGGCACTGCAGTTTGATTTGTACCTGGCCCTTCACGTTTGTAGAGCTATTATTAACCCCAGAACCCCCAATCTCCCAATATAGGTTTATAGAATTCAGCTAGAGTGTGGCAGAATTTTAAGTTGTAACTTACTAATAGCTGAAGAGGCTTGTACTGGACTTAGGGGTGTTGCTGAGAATGTGCATCTGACCCACACCGAGGCTGGAGGTGGCACCTGGGAGCTCAAGAGCCCTCACAGTTAGAGCAGGCTCCAATGAGCACGTTTTATTTCCTCTGACCCTTTTTCAGTGATTAGATTTCTGTAGGCCCCTTCTTTGGGAGGTTTTTGTTTTGTTTTGTTTTTTTATTTCAAGGTGAGTTTGTATTTTCACATAGATTCTTCTAATCGCTGTGTAAGGAGCCTGTGCACAGGGATGGGATGGTCTTGCATGAAGGTTCAGATGTTAATAGATGCTAGAAGTTTGTATCTATGTATATATAATTTATTGAGTCTTTACAAGTTGTATTTGCCATAGGGTTAACACTTCTTACGTGATGCTTCCTCATTTTATAGTTTTGACTATTATGTTTCAAAACTTGGAAGAAAAAGCAGTGAATTCACTTTTGTTATTTTTTTGTACTGTTCCTGGACCCTAGGCTTTAGTGGCTTGCCTGTCAGCTAGCAGGGCTAGGACAGTGGCTCAGGGTGACTTTTCTTAGAGCCTAACACGTGGTTTGTCAGCACACATTGGCAGATGTGGTTTTGTTAATGCAACCAACTTACTTTCCAAAAAATAAAGAGATAATCCGTTCTGGTTTCCACCTGTGCCTCTTCCCTTCCATTCTGGGACCTGTGGAGCTATATCCTCACTACTTGTGAGGACTGGTTTTGAGGTTTGTCCCTGTCGGGGGTTGGGGATAATAGCTGGATAATAATAAATTCTTAGCTGCTGGCTGGTCCCTAGAGTCAAGTGCTGGCCCCACAGAGACTAACTGTCTTAGCTTTTCATTCCCAGGGTGAGGGCAGCTGGGCTTGGGCATGCCTGCCTGTGATCCATAGTGCCTGGCACAACCTCAGGGTGACCAGTTTAGAGGTGCCAAGGAGAGGATTCAAGAGAGTCCATAGGAGGGAACCAGGGGGTGTGGAGGAAGCACTCTGGGACTGTTCAGTTCCCAAGCTGCCTTGCCAGAGGAGAGATCCTATGAGGACACAGGATGTGGTAACCTCTGTGGGAAGGAAGGCAAAATCCCTGGTCTAAACAGTGTACACTGATAGTGAATGCCTTTAATCCCATCACTTGGGAAGCAGAGCCAGATGGTCTAGGAGTTTGAGACCAGCCTGGTCTACATAACAAGTTCGAGGACAGCCGGGACTATGTAGAGAGGATGCTGTAGGTCTGGATGTCTGTTGGTACCCCCTACAGCAACCTAACAAGAGGCACCAGACAGCTTCATACCTAGGACTCACAGCCACGAAGACACCTGATGACAGTGACCTGGCAGGAGGAGGTAGCTAGAGGGCCTGAGCCTCCCACTCAGATCTCCCATGTCCTGTTGAAGTTAGGTTCCTTCTGCTGTGTCTAGTCTCCTCTGATCCAGAGGAGTCTCTTTACCCAACTGCCTTGCCTTTTGGACATGGGTGGTGGTGATGGTGGTTGTTTCCTTGTGTCCTCTGGGTAACATCAAAAATAGGTTTGCTCCCAGTCTGACACTCCTGCTTACTAACAGTGGCCTGTGGCTGGTTGTCATCCTGGGTTGGTGATGGGAGCTCATCAGGTTGGGTCCAGCTCACCCTCAGTGATGAATGTATCTTTATATTTCTAAGGAAAAGGCATGCTATGATCTGTGGGGATGTGGGATCTTTCTAATGCCTGGGACTGTCCGCCTTGATTGCTTTCTGTATGTCCCCAGTGTCTGGAGGTCTGAGCATTTGCTCTGTCACCACTGTGTCCCACACCTCCTTGCTCTGAGTCTGGTGAGAGGGCACACTGGGCCATCAGCTTGATGTGTGGAGTTGGAGGTTCTTAGTGGGGGAAGCACTATGTTACACCATGTGCACCCACTCTCAGGGTTGCAGGACAGGGAAAAGAAGGGGATATGTGTACCCAATACCACCAGTTTCCCTCCCTGGGTGCCCTCCCATGTGTTCCCATTTTTGCAGGTCCAATGGTGTGGACATACCACTTTTCTTTTTTCCTATAGTTTATCACATCAATACACTATATGTCACCCATATTGTATATTGTGACAGCTCTGTTTCTGGTAAATTCTGGCCCTAAGTGATATTATATGGCATGTATTGTAGATGTAACCAACCTTCTTATTAAATAAGAAACACAGAACCAATGCAAAGAAGAAAGCCAAAAGGTCAGAACTAAGAGCTAAAACCTTACCCTTCCTCCTGTGGTGGTCCTACCTCTCCGAACCAGAGCTACTTCCTGTGTTAAAGTCCTTATATAGAATTTCTGTTCTGCCTTCTCATTGGTTGTAAACCCAACCACATGACCACCTCGTCACGGCCTGTCTGTATAGACCTCCAGGTTTTCCATGATTGGTATTGAGATTAAAGGCATGTGTATCCAATAATGGCTGTATCCCTGAACACAGAGAGACTTACCTAGCTCTGCCTACCAAGTGCTGTGATTACAAGCATATGCCACCATTGCCCTGCTTTCCTATGGCTTGCTAATAGCTCTGACCCTGGGCAACTTTATTTATTAACATACAAATAACATTTTAATACAAATAAAATATCACCATTATGTATGTATGTATATAAGTAACATAGTACCCAATATTTTAAAAGGGGCACATATTTGAGAAGGCATCATTAAATGTGGTAAATTAGTTGAATGCATTGGGTATTATATGTTATGTGGGAAACTGCGGCAACAATGATGACCATTGTAATTTACAAAATTACTCTCATTTTGGAGAAGGGTGCCTCAGGATGTTGTCTATGAAAAAAAAGTTCTCATTTTAGTTAGTCATAACTTTGTTTTGTCACCCAGTTCTACATGAAATTATTGGGAAATTTATCTTAGTTGAAGTTTTATGCCAATATCATATTGACGTTTCCTCTTGAGGCCTGTCAGGAATATGGAGTGTGTCTGTTGATATATTAGGATGATACTTCAGCAAGTTTGGGAATATTTTTAAAAAGAAAGATGAAGCAGCGATTCCTGGTGTGTGTGTGTGTGTGTGTGTGTGTGTGTGTGTGTGTGTGTGTGTGTGTGTGTGTGTGTGTGTGTGAGAGAGAGAGAGAGAGAGAGAGAGAGAGACAGACAGAGACAGAGACAGAGAGAGGGAGGGAGGGAGAGAGGGAGAGACAGATACAGAGACAGAAACAGAGCTGCAGTGGGTTTAATGCAAACGTCTGAGGTTTTCAGGGAAGAGAATGGTGACTAAAGGTCTAGTGACCTCTCATATTCGTTACTTTTCTGTTGCTGTGATAAAACACCATGACCAAGGCAACACATAGAAGGAATTGTTTATTTTGGCTTGTAGTTACAGAGGCTTCGAGTCCGTTATGTCGGAGTGAGGGCATCAAGCAGGCATGGCGGCTGGAACAGGAGGCTGAAAGCTCACATCTTGAACCATAAGTATGAAACAGAGAGAACAAACTGTCACCATAATGTTGTTCTCATTTTTTCAGGGCCTAGTAACCATTAACAAAATCCGTTGAAATCACAATCTTTGGATTTAATTTTGAAACAAGTACTTCAATCCTTAATTTGTTTCTGTCTGATACTTGGTCACAGTGACAGAAAAATAACAAATTCAGTAGGTCACCATGTCTGTCTGTCTGTCTATCATCTATCTATCCATCAATCTATATCACTTATATATGTACTGAGGATTCTAATCAAGACTACATATATACAAAGGCATATATCCTCCCACTGAGGCACACTTGCATTTTCCTCCATTATTATTGCTTATAAAAAGCATACATATTTCATATACTGTCATGCTGAGTGTTCTGTAGGCAGAGTTTTAACACAAAATATTAACATACAGAGAAAAATGTATGCTGTAAGAAGTAATTGTGTACCAACAGATGTTTATCAACATTGCTGGTTTTGTTTAATACATTCACTAACTACTACCAACTAACTTCAGTTACAAGAACAATAAATAACTAGAGAAAAAGCTTAATATACACAGGCTGAAATACTGTTGTTTCTTTGGTAGTGTACAGTTGGATGCTTAAATTTCCAGTACTTTTGTCAGTCAAATCTGAAAATTAATATGCAAGTTACATAAACTGAAATTTTCCCTCCACAAATTTATGATATGTAAACTTTTGTAATCTTACTGAAAGTTTCACATATTAAAGAAATACATGGTTTCATGGAAGACCATGCCTTTAAATCCAAGCTCTCAAGAGCATGAAGCTGTATGATTATGAGTATGAGAACAGCGGAAGATACAAAGAATTAAAAATCAGCTGCTGTTGCCCCTCACCCAACACCAAGTTTGGATGCCACCTGCCCCCCACCTCACATATCACACGTGCCTGCCCTATTGTTGTGGAGTATTAGTTTAAGATGCGTTACATTCATTTATGCTGTGGAATATTTGTTTACTGATGCAAAGATGTGTTGCATTTGTTTAACTCTGGAAAACTGTGTTACTGTGCCTGTCTAAAACACCTAACTGGTCCAATAAAGAGCTGAATGACCAGTAGTTATACAGTAGAGGAATAGGTGGGACTGCCAGGCAGAGAGAATAAATAGGAGAAATCTAGGCTCGAGAGAAGAGGATAGAGAAAAGGAGAAGGAGAGGAGAGCGCCAGGGGCCAGCCACCTAGCTACATAGTCAGCCACAGAGTAAGAAGGAAAGAAAGATATATAGAATAAAGAAAAGCAAAAAGCCCAGAAGCAAAACAGTTAAAGAGAAATGAGATAATTTGCTGTGGATATCGCTCTATATAAATAAAACACTGATGTGGCCAGGCAGGAAGTATAGGCAGGACAAGCAGAGAAGAGAATTCTGGGAAGTGGGAGGCAGATAGGGGGAGACACTGCCAGCTGCCACCAGGACAAGCAGCATGTGAAGATGCCGGTAAGCCACGAGTCACATGGCAAGGTATAGATTAATAGAAATGGGTTAATTTAAGATATAAGAACAGTTAGCAAGAAGCCTGCCACGGCCATACAGTTTGTAAGCAATATAAGTCTCTGTGTTTACTTGGTTGGGTCTGAGTGGTTGTGGGACTGGCAGGTGACAGAGATTTGTCCTGACTGTGGGCCAGACAGGAAAACTCAAGCTACAATAATTTGTTAGAAAAGCTGGCTAGAAGCAAGCCAAGCTAAGTCTGGGCATCAAAAGTAAGAATCAGCCCTTGTGTATTTATTTGAGAGCTGAGTGGCGGGCCCACAATGAGTAAAAAAACAAACAAATGAACAAATAAAACAAAAACTATACACACACACAGGGCTCACATCCATGCACACATAAAAATATAAGCAAATCAAAAAGCAACAATGTATAGGCAGTGACCTGTTATTTCCATGTACAGATGAGCATTCTGTCTTTCTCGTAGGTTTTCTACAATTCACCAAGGTGTAAGATAGTTCAGTGACTGTGAAAGACAGAGTCACAACAGGTGGGAGTGCAAACAGGCTGTTCACAAGCTTTTGTTATCCATTTTAGTATTTCAGGTTATGTCTGAGGAGCTTCTTAGTTAGACGAAACAAAAACGGTGAAAATTTTACATGTGCTAGTTTCCCTATTTTGACTGAAAAATACTTGATTATCTTTAAGGTATTCTGATCAAAGAAAGCATACTTCTTGGAGGTACTTAAGAACAAAAACTGCCAGCAATAACAACAAAAAAGAATATCATCATTGTTAATTTTTTTGTATCTGGGCTTGTGTGGGCTCTGGGTCACCCTGAATAAAGTTTCTTCTGGGTGTGTCTGGGAGGGGAGCATAGAAACACTGGACTTGGTACAGTAGAGCACACATCCAGTGTTGGGGCCACTTTCCAAACCGCGGTGTGTAGTGGAGGGAGTAGGGCTGGTCTTCCTCTTTCCACCTCCTGAGTGCTGTGATTATAGGCATGGACCAGCACACCCAGTTTATGCAAAACTGAGAGGATGGGGCCTAGGGCTTCAGGCCCTGAGGGCGAGAGTGATGCTTAGGACTGTAGGCCAGATCATCAGCACTGCTGTTTCTTGCTTGTTTTGTTCCAAATTAATTAAATTTATGTCCACGTTTATTTAACCTTTTCATTTATCATTTGTCATCTATCATCTATTTATCCATTTATCTATCTATCTATCTATCTATCTATCTATCTATCTATCTATCTATCAACTATCATTTGAGGCAGGGTCTCTCTACATAGCCCCTGGATTTTTATACCTAGACAGGGCCGCCCTCTAAACTCACAGAAATCTCTATGTAAACCAAGTGGCCTCAAACTCCCAGAGATTTGCAGCTGGGACTAACTTGGAATTTACAGTCATCTTCTTCAGCTCCCTGAGTGCCTGAGATTATAGATGTGTGCTACCCTGCTGGACCTGACTGGCAATTTTAATAAGGCTGAAAGCAGGGGCTGAACAGATGCCTCCAAGGTTAAGATGGATTACTCTGTATGGAGTATAGAGGACCCAAGATCCATTCCCCAAACAGTTCAAAACTGCCTGTGACTTCTGCCCACTCCAGAAAATTCATTGCCTCTGGCCTCTCTGGCCTCACCTTCACTCGTGTGAACATACCCACATACATACATTGTACAGAATTAAAAATAATAATAAAAATAATGATTAACCTGGCATTTTAAAAAAGTAAACAAAATCAAGAGGAAACAGGACTGGAAATGGGATGAGGTTTCAGGTGTTGGGTCTGGAAGTTGGGATTTCATTGTTCGTTTATTCTTTTGTACATGGGACCCAAATCAAATAGCCTAAACAATAAACAGGAGATTCAAGGGTTTACCAGCAAGCTGTGCTGTTTTCCTTGTTTCACCAGTGCTCACATGGTTTAAGGGAAACAGTGCTGATGAAAAACCCAGAGCAACAGCATTGAAGGATCTTCTTTTCCTCCACTGGCTTAAACATCTGAATGTAAGAAACTGTTTTCCGTTGTAAATTTATCTTCTTTTAGCATTCCCTTTTCAAGAAAACTAGTCCAACAAGAGCAATAGAAATCAGAACATTAGCACAGTGACTGTCTCAAAGCAACAGGAGCTGGAAATTTTCTGTTATGAATGAAAATGCTTGAAACCAAGGGTATTTAAACGATTTTCCTGAAGCCCAGAACTAGTTAGCAGGAATGACTGGGAATGAAAAGGAGATGTAGTTCTTCAGGTGCAAGCTCCTTCAGGGAAGGACACTGGAGAGTATACTTCTGGGTCCTGCTTACAATAGCATTGGCTCTTTAAGAACGTCATGTACAGATTAAAATTCTTTATGACAAATTGAGCTCACTTTTCCTATTGATTGTAATGTGATAAGAAACAGTTCACCACGGAATTCAAATAAAAAACTAAGGCTTACGCTCTACTACTAATATAAACTTTTGAAAAACAGAACTGTTTTAGAAAACATAGTACTTCAGTTAGAACCCTTATCCCAGACAGATTTGTAGCAACAAATTAAGATAAATACCAGAGGAGGTTTAAAATTAAGTGTTTCTGATGTGTTCTGACATATTGTCAAACCAATTCATTTCCCTTTGCACAGGAAAATACATACCATCATATTAAAAGTTATCAGATGTAATTCAGAGCAACACATTTAAAAATATTGTATTAAAAAGTATAGGAGTACTTTTTAAGTCATTTAAATACTTGGAAAAATTTGAAGTGTGAGAAACACAGGTTGCTGTCAACAATTTGTCCCTGTCTCCTCTTGAAGCATACAGAGATGCAAAAAACAAACAATTAAAAAAACTGCTCATCTTTGTTTCCTTATGTGACAAATGTAATTTAGAGGAAATGGTTACAATGGGTTGGTACAATTAGTTCTCTGTCATGTTCCCAAAACCTTTTTCTGACTAAATAAATGTTTGTTGTGAGGTAAAATCTGTAGAGTTTTCTCAATGAAAATGGAAATATGTGGACAGAGCCAGAAAGTAGATTTAATCATAAAACAAAGTTTGAGGAAGATAAAAAAAAATCAAGATCATATATAAAAATGCATTATTTGTTAAAAATGTCTTAGTCCTAAAATCTATACACTGACACACAATTATAATTCTCTATTTGGAATAAAGGTGATGGAAGGTACCTGTCACTTAGGTTGAACATTTTATACAGAGAAAAGGAAAATCTAGGTTTGAACTTGCATTTCAGAGCCTTAAAATGGCCTGCAAAGGGAAGGATACTGTCTTAGTCAGGGAGTCCAATATCTCTCAACTGCTTGAGTTGGAAAGACTTTCAAAAAATCAAGAAAATTTCCTGCCACAGCTTGGCTCATGAGATGGTAAACTATTGATGGGATCAATCTGAGTGCTAGAGAAGTGGGAAAGTGAGTCATGTACTTACTCAGATCTCCTTGAAATAAAGGCTACACAATCTAAGGAAATCTGAGAGAAATCATTTCCTGATGGACTGGCTCAAAGGAAGCATTGGGATGCTTGGTTATCACAAGCAGAGGTCTCACAAATATCATGTACTGGGAGATGATGAAGGAAGGAGAGATGCAAAGCTTTAAGGCCAATTCACTGGGCACGATGGAGCTGTGCTTACAGAAGAGGTGAAAAATAAAAAGGTTGCTTCACCAGGGATGTCAGTACCGGCATGTGACTTTAGTACCTTTGCAGAGCTCCGTGGTAGAATGTGATTTTGTGGAAACAACTAACATTTGAAAGAAGGGGTGGAGTGTTGTGTAACAATTTTCCCTTCTTTCACATGAATTTTTTCTGTTATTTTTGAGATAATTACATTATTTTCTCTTCCCTTTCATATTTTCAGATCCTCCTTACATTCTTCCTTAATCCTTGTCTAATTTATGACATCTCTTTTCATTAATCATTGTTACATGCATGTGTTTATGCGTGCAGTTGTATTTTGCTAACTGTAAACTGATCATTCTATATAGCTAGCATGTATGATATTGGATATCCAACTTGTGTGCCCTTCCCTGGGTAAGACTGTTTCATTAAGGCTCAGAAAGTTCTATGGAAAGACAGAGGAGGTTGGCAAGACTCGGGCATTAGACCATGGCTGGGAAAGCTGAAACTTAAAAGATTAACAAGGCCCTTCCCCTCCCAATGTTATATAGGTAGTGAGTAGGACAGGTGAAGAGATGAGTCTTGTAGAGATACTCAGGTTTCTAGTTTTAAAGAGTCACCCATTTTAATATGAGCCTTTGTGATACTACTGCATATGAGTTATTCATATTCCTGAAAGTAATCCCTTACTTATATTCCTGTTAATTAACTTCAATAAACTCATTAATTTGTGAGACTAGGAATTACACAGTCTTCCCTGGGAGGCAGACGGGTAAAGAAAGGTGGAACTAATAAATAATACCAATGGTCAATTTCTATCTTCCTTTTTAATTTTCTTTCCAAAGACAAAGGCATAGTGAGCTTTTTCTTCCAGCTGTCTGGTTCAGGATAGATAGATATATACAAGGTTAGTACTGAAGATGTTTACCTGAAGCTGTAGGTGATCATAACTCTTGTGAGTGAACTATGGCTATGTCATGTCCAAAAGACAGCATTTCACAGCAGGTCCCCTAATCCTCAGTCATGATATGCAGGACCTATTTCTGTATGCTCCCTAAATCTATGGTGAGTGGCTGGACTTCATGCCCCATTTAGGACTTAAGCGTTCATGGTTACTTCAGCATTTGAAGTTTCCAGGCTGTGCATTTACTGCTGCCTACTACAGAAAGAAGAAACTCTGACCAAGGCTGACAGCTGAAGAGATCTATTTGTATAAACAGAAACATTTACAAAGCAGTTACTAGTAGCATAATCTTAAAGGGCCATGACCCTTGCAGCTACAGTCTTCTGACCAGCTACTGTGTACTATGTGTGCTGTACTAATTCCTTCCTATAGTGCAGATCAGAAGGAAATTAATTAAACACTAACTCCATGTCACTGTTGCACCAGTGATTTTCTCATATTCTCTGTGCTACCATTTAAATGATATTTTCTTTTCCTTTAATGAAAAGTCTTAATTTCATGAGTTCCTTTTTGTTAATTTTTAGTCTCATTTCCCATTAGCTGAGAGTCCTATTCAGAAAACCCTTACCTGTGCTTAGAAGTGGGAGTATTTTCTCTCCCATGTCCTTTGGCATTGTCAGAGTATCAGGGTTCATTTTGACATCCATGACCCGTTTATGCGGAGTATGGTAGAAGATGAGCGGCACAGTTTCGTTTTCTGCATTCTAAAAATAATTTTTCACTACCACCATATCTGAGACAGTATCTTCAAATGCCAACATACATATAATGAAATACAAATATGTATGCAAGGTTACACTAGGTATTCCCAAGTGCATTCTGCTTATCAAGTGGACCACTTTGAGTAACCAGCTATGTAGTAAGTAATATGAGGCCAAGCTCTGACCACTCAGAGTAAGGCATGGCAACCATTTATTTGCATTAGAATAAATTCTCAGCAGGACTTATAGCCTGGCTCAAATACTGTAGATTGAGTGGTCATTTTCTTGGTTCCCCAGATCCATTTATCACACTAGTAAAATTAAAAAAAAATTGTAAACACAGAAGGGGACAAATGATCCTTACTTTTGGTGATGAATAATATTTAGATTGCCCCATAATTCCAGCTTTAAGTGTCTTTTTAACAATTGCATTTTCACCAAATCTATTT